>NW_022280098.1:1849420-1900092 GCF_004355925.1 Anarrhichthys ocellatus | reverse complement strand
CCCCTCTCTCTCTCTCTCTCTCTCTCTCTCGCTCTCTCTCTCTCTCTCTCTCTCTCTCTCTCTCTCTCTCTCTCTCTCTTTGTGCGCACATGGGGCTCACACAGCACGCATACACACAATAAGTGCAAACACACTCTCCTCGTCTCCCTTTCCCTTTGGCTGTCTGTCTACAGACACTCTCCTCTCTCCATCTCCTTCTCCCTGCAGCCTCCGCATGCAGGTTTTATTTACGCACTGTTGTAGGTTAGAACTGCAAAAGGGTCAGGACCTATGGCTTCTTTTATTTCATTGTTTTGTTTTATTGCTGTTATTTTATTAATTACTTTGATGGTGAAGCTATCTCTAGAAAACAATCCATTTTAAGAAAAAATAAAACACCTGATGGAGAAATAAGAAGAAAGAAAGAAAGTTCCCTGTATTCAATTTGACACTTCTGGACATAGAGTGAGTTATAGCATGATGTGTCTTCATTACATGGAAAGGAAGCAGATGGAACTAGACAAGGTTTAATAGTCAGAGAACATTTGCACTTCAGATGTTTGAAACAGTTGAAATGCTGCAGTTGAAGTTGAAGTGTCTAAATACAATTACTGAAGGAAGTTGAAATGGAAGTGCTGAAAGAAGTTAAAGGATCAGTTTGCACCCTGAAATAAGTCGAACATTGAACTGATGATCAAGCACTGAAAGCAGTAGAGATCATCCAAACCTAATGGCTTATTTGAGCTGTAACTGTTAGTTGAAGTGCCACAAAGTGTCTACACACAAGAGGTTTAACCGTGTGTTTCAGTACGTCTCAAGGTGTCCACTGTTGTGTTTTTGGATGTGTGGGGTCATGCCGCTTCCCAGCCCTGGCTGCTTGATGGACTTTCCACTATGTGTCACATTAGAACAGCGGTTCCCAAACTTTTTAGGCCACGCACCCCCTTCTACATCCCGACCGGGTTCACGCACCCCGAATCCCCCACACCTTAAAAAAAAAAGCAACAGAGCCTATTTATAACCGCATAAAAATCGGACCAATGAGAGAACAGTTTGCTCGCGCGTGGCGTTTGTTTACAAGATAAAAAACACAAAAAAGACAAAGAAACTTCCTGCACCGTGCCTTCGAAAAGGTAACGGACGTACACCAGAAGATTGGCCAGATTAGCCACATCTGTAGGCTCGTCTACTTGCAGAGAGTAAAACTCACTCTTCACGCGAACGACTAATGTAGCCAGGATGTCTTCGGACAAAGCATCGATGCGGGGCGACAGTGTTGTTGGACACCGGGATCATGTCCAACTTGTTTGCTTCTCTCTCTCCAGTCATACATTCCACCATCTCTTTGGCAGCTGGCAAGCACACGTCTTCGGCGATTGTGTGAGGTAGCCCCTTTCTTGCTATTCTGTGACCAGATATGAAGCCCGTAGTGCGTTTTTTGTAGACCCAACATGAATGAGACTGCAGTTATTTTGGGCTGTTTTGTAACTCCTCCAATTTCGATATAAAAATGTAAGGGGCTTTAGACTTGCACTGGCATGCTTGGTGTTCAGGTTGCGACGTAAATAAGAGGGCTGCAGACAGCTGTTAGCCAGAACCTCACTGCACCGACTGCATAGCAACCCTGTCTCCTAAAAATTACGTTCCCCCAAAACTAAAATGCATTCTCAATTACGTTTGACCAAAAACGTATTTTCTCCCTGATTACGTTTGTGTTTGACTTATTACATTGTCTTATTACAAATACATTTCTAATCAATATTTTAACACTAACATTTTTTTCCCTCTCCACCACCGCCTCTCCTCCCTATTACGCGGTCAGAATACTACCACAACACGCCGCCTGTCTCCGGCAGAAATGCGCTCATACACGCACGGGAACAACACCGAGTTGTCGGCCGAGATACCACCAAAACACCCCGCCTGTCTCCAGCAGAAAGACAGCAGAGAAAGCTCATCCAGGCCGAGCAACGAGGAACATTACGCGGCTACAATACCTCCACAAAGGCCCGCGTGTAAAATGCGGGAGTAACCGTGACTCTCTTAAGGGTTAGGTTTGGGTGGGGACGTGGCTTCCTAGTGGAAGTTATGGTTAGGGTTAGATGGATACAAATAAATAAAATATGCCTCCATAACACCCCGCCACTCTCGGCTCATACCTCCCCAGCAACGAGGCACATCACCCGGCCACAATACCTCCGGAATGTCCCCCGGGTGAAATCCGGGACTTGGGTTTATGGTTCCGAGTGGCGGGCGCTCACCCGTTGGCGCCGGACGCGAGGTCTCCAGCCGCCCCCGCCGTGAGGCACCCTATCGTCAGGTCTGTCAGCCCTCGGAACAGGCCGCGGGGCAACAACTTGTGGGTGGCGGGGGTAGAGGCGAGGCAGATCACAAAAAAATAATAAAGACTGGAGTATGGCAAAGATATGTTGATGAGAAACGTATTTGTAATACGTCAAAAACAAACGTAATCAGGGATAAAATACGTTTATGGTCAAACGTAATAGAGAATGCATTTTAGTTTTGGGGGAACGTAATTTTTAGGAGACAGGACTGCACCATTAGACCACCATTACATTTTTCCTCTCGCGCACCCCCTAGAGGCAGCTCGCGCACCCCCAGGGGTGCGCGCACCACACTTTGGGAATCCCTGCATCAGATGATTGATAGGTGCTCTCCGTCCCTTAACAGCCCTGTCACCTAAAAATGTACATTCCCATATAATGAAACTTCAATGTGCGTTACATTTTAAGGCAAACATATTTGGTCTTGGTTTACATTTGCTGTTGACGTATCACAAATCAGTTTTCAAATGAGTCTGTAGTAGTCTGTGGAGGTCGAGCTGGTGCTTTGACTGCCGTTGGAGTGTGAACTAAGTACTTGTGTTGCCCAAACATAACCAAGTAGTTTTGTAGAGCTTTTTGTTTTGTTTTGTTTCAATTTACAATGTTAGCCACGCGTTTCACACTGTTTCAAACTGCAACCGTGAACCAAGAGAGAAAAAACTTCCCTATTTCCGTATTTGAGAATGCAGATTAGTTGGAACATAAATTTTAGGAGGCAGTGTTTCTCTAAACCAGGAAACCAATACACAACGGAAAGTGTTCCCGGCATTGGAGGGATAGTAGTGGTGCATAAATACAATTGTTGAAACTTTAGTGGAACTGGCTATATGATAGCATAAAGGGCCAAATTTGATTATGTTATTGTTATTATTATCATTTTCAGGCAAAGATAAAATGCCAGGTAAAAAGATCAAAAGGATCCCCAAACAATTCAACACTTCTTGATGTATAAAAAGACGGAGCTTCTACAGGAGAAGAGAGCAGAGGCAGTAATCATTTAATGTGAGATGTTGCTTAATGGAACCACTGATCTAAACACAGAGGGGTCAACCTGCCCCTACTGAACCCTCCCACCCTCCAACCTTACTTTTTCCAGTAAGCCCAGTAACCAGTGCTCTTTTGCTGGAATGATAGTTTCTGCTACTTTGTGATAATTATGATAAACACAACTTCATGTAGAAATATGCACCATGTGAGCACAATGTAAACTAGATTGTGATGAGATCGCCCTAAAACAAAAGACAGAATCAGTTGTTAGCAGAAGCCCCAAAACCACTTACTGTATGTTTACGTTGAAGGGGCTAAGTTCTCTCTAGTTCGCCTCTCGTTCTCCCTGAGGCCATGCGTGGTAATGATTACTTTTGTCCATCGGGCAAAGGAGCAAAGGAGCAAAGGAGAAAGTCAGATGACATTATTACAGGACAACAAAGTGACAAAGTAACCATTTTAACCCATCCACAACGTTGCCCTAACCTCCACAGAACTTATTTTAAACCAAATCATGATCTTCCCAAAAGCCAACAGTTGTTTCTGTACCTAAACATAACCAAACATTAACCACAGTGTTGTCATAAGACAACGGTTATGGATGGAACAAACAAATGGGTCATAGTTGGTAGGACAATCAGATCACTAAAAGTGTCGTTAAGCAGTTACAAACAATGTCGTCGTTTGAGTTGAAGGACTTGTTGACTTTGATTTGGGGCCTTTTCTACAAGACAGACACAAGATGATACAGGACACTTTTTTTGTATTACAAGTTTTCTGAAAATATACAATATATATACATTATCGTATTCAATTTGCACTGATTTTCATATATTTCCAGAGGCTCAAAGTTAGGCTCAAAATGCACGGTTCATTTTGTGGACATATTAGAGTCAAAGGTATTTACAGAGGGACTTTTGGATATGTCTTTGTATCACTCCATACATCTGAAAATATTGTCAACAGCCATGAATAACAATCCATTTTCTCCATGTTTTTAGTACTAAATTGTTGTATAAATCAGGCTTTGAATAATACAAACCCCTTCGTATAAACCATTAGAGTATAGAGAGGAATGAAACTGTACAGTGTATGTAAGAGCTATTGAAGTAGAGATGTGTTGCTCAGAGTCTGAGAAAAAACTAATTTAGAGAAAATTGCTTTGGGGAATATGTTAATGAGGCATTACTTTATGGTAACTATTGGTCAATTTAGGACTAATCTACAGACGCAAATAGACAAAGTAGTAAAATAAACTCTGAAATGCGTATTTTGGATGTTTTCTTTCCACTAGTCTGAAAAAAAATCTAAAAATTAGCCAGTGCATGAAATATGTTTCGCCTCAATACTAATATTTGGCAAAAGTGGAATAACAACGACTAATGAATTGTTTATAATGTGCGCTACAACATGAGTTGCACAGCTGCGTGTTGATTACAATTCCACCTCAAGTTTATGAAAGACTACAATAAGAGTTGCAACTTAGATACATATAGGAGTAAGCTGATTAGTTCTTACACACTGACCCCGTCATACGACTGACATTGGAATATAAGAAAAAGGAAACATCCTCCACACTACACTGTAGTGTTTGAGGCAGAAAGGCTTTGTGGGAAATGATGTGGAGTTCTCACCCTTCTCCCCTTAACCTGCGCCTGCATCTCTAAACTGACTGCAATGTCGGTCTGTCAGTCCGTCGGTCCGCCACTTTGGTCAGACTGAAGTATCTCAACTATTATTAGATGGAGTGTCATTACATTTTGTACCGGCACGAGAATGGCTTTGCTAATCCTCTGACTTTAGATAGCGCTAGATGAGCAAATGTCTCAACAGCTGTTGGATTGATTGCCATTCAATTTGGTGAACACATTTATCTTCCTTTCAGGATGAATTGTAATGACATCATTTGGTCAAACATTTCCCTTTTTGGTAAACAGATGGTAAACAGTATCATTGTGAGCATGTTAGCATGCTGATGTTAGCTCACAGAACTATTGTGTACAGCCTCACAGAGCTGCTAGCATGGCTGTAAAATCTTAGTAAAAATAATGCTTTTGAAAAAGATCTAAATGTTTAACCACTGCCATAACGAGGGGAAATATCTGTTGGATGCACATTCAAAAACTCTGCTTGTTTCCTGTTTTGCCCTTTTATTTGAGCAAAGAGGAAAACTCACTGGGACTTTTACTGTGAGGCCAGTGGAAGTGTTTGGTAGAAATGTTGGGAGCGAGTAATTGTTCTGTAGTTACACTGTTTCAAAAAAAGCTATGAAACACACTTATTTGAATAGTGTTTAGACATTATTAACACAGATGGGCTTTGAGATATAATGTTAGTGTCCACAATGCTAACATTTGTCATCTTTCAATGACCTTTGCTGGTGATGCTGGAACTCTGAGGCTTTCAAAAGCCACCGACAGAGCAGATTAGGTATGAAAATGTCCAAAACACGAATGCAGGTGTATTTGTTTTTCTGGAACACCTGGTGTGTGTAAGACAGCCCTCGCTGCATGCCAGCACTGATAAACTGTGTTCAGCATTCTGCAGGTCAGGCGATACAGAATGTTATAGAGGAGAACAGGGAAGGTGAGGAACGGGAGACGACTCGTTCAATTTAAAGTGTAAAAGTCGGCCATGTGATGGGGCTGGGGTTAAGATTGGTTGTACTCTCCACCACCATCATTAAAACATTGTAATTGGTCGACGTTCTGCAGGTACTGACCTTCCAACAAACCTACATTGCCATCCTTTGGTCTTGCTGCTAGCAGCGCAAGTAGTCCAACATACAGTGACAAGATGAAGACCAGACCGCATATGCTGTACAAATCTCCATCAGAATCCAGTTTGACTCCCAGTACACAGTTCTAGTTTGACTGGAATCGGTGGGAGAGATTAGATAGAGGTGCTAACGCTAGTTAATGATCCGTAAGATACTCTGCTAATGTTAGCTCCACAGAAATATTTATCCCTCTAACCTTTCTGTGTAACGAGTATCACTAATACACAACGTTTCACCATTAGTTCCAACTCTGGAGTCTGAACTCTGAAACCATTGATAAGAGTTTCTGGAGCAGAGCTGTGTAGTAGTCAGACCCTGGTCAGAGCTGGCTGGTGGCACGCTATGATTGGCCAGTTTGCGTCCAAGGGCGGGATTTAGCAAAATAGAAACCGCTATCCTGAGCTAACTTTTTTAAAGCTCATTAAATAGCAATCTCTGTCTCTCTCTCTCTTTTGTTTAACGCTCTCAGGAAGACGTGTGTAAAAATGTATGGCAATAGCTGGAGATACATTTATGGTTTCCAGGTTCCAGAGGTAAAAGTCAAATGTATTTGTCCTATAGACAATAGTAAATGACTCCCAGTTAGAGCACTTCTGCAGTTTGGACTTTGGCAGCTTGGCAAGTTTTCTTTAAATTTACTTTTGATTTCAGAGTTTACTGTGGATACATTTAGCAATTATGTTGCCATGTTTTGTTCCCAACTGGCCACAACATAAACCTATGGGACACATTATTGACATTAAACAGGAGGGTCCTGTGTTAAATGTCCAGTAACATTTAGGATATCTTCGGAAGAAAAGATTGAAATGGTAATATTGAATGGGGAAAACACTCCTACTGATTGGTGATAGGATAGACTGTTATCATATCCTGTCTTTTACACATTTCATAGCCATGAATTTGCCCTCAGGCCTCAAGAAGGGCTCCAAAGAATATCCAAGAATGTTGGAACTTGTGATAAACAAGCCTCAATTTATCAGTTCCACATCTTTCAAACAAGAATATACTCGGCAAATATGTCACAATCATTTTGCAACACAAGGCATATGACATTGTTTAAGTTTATGTTTGTATGTTTCATAAATGCCAAAATGCTGATTCTTTGCCTTCTTACCAGAAAACAGGACAGATTTATGAACTTACATTACAAGGCAAAGCAGACACACAACATAACAGAAGCATCACTCACTGAAGCATAGAACCCTCATCTGGAGCCTGCAAAGTGGTGCAAATGTATCATTTTGGGTGTTTTATGCTAAGGATTTTAGATAAATGAGATGATCAGAATTAAAAGAATCTCATTGCTCTTATTCTCATGTCTGTAATTAATGATGTACAGACTCACGTCAGAGACACTAGCTCACATAAATATTTTCAGCTTGGATGAAGGAAATGTAATCAAGAGACATCCAGCTGTTTCATATGCAGCTGAACAGGGATGTAGTATAGTGGACCAAATGAGGATATGCAAAACAACTTCATGGATATTAAAGATGATTTTTTAGAAAGACGCTGTTTCTTTGATGAAAACAGCTGGTTCTTTAGGCACTGACTATTAAATCAATCTATGACCGTATGTTTGTTTTAACGTTGCAAAAACATGTGCATGACAAACAAAGTAAAGGATGTTTTTATTGCCACAGAGGTTTAGACGTATTGTATCTACATGTTGAAAATGACATGCGTATATTTGCTCATGAAATGTTGCAATTACAAATCCTACAGGTGATCAAACACTCTGCAAAGAGCAAACAGAGGTCTGACGCTCATAGATTCATATGCTTTAAACACAGAGCAAATGGCTGCTTATGATTCCCCTGACAGATGAGAGATTCGAGGATTTTAGCAGTGCCTGGAGCTCTCCTCCAAACATAGAGGAAACACATACATCCATTGTTCTGCGACTGATTGTCAGGTCACTCTGTTAAATTGGTACATTCTCTAAAATTCTTTTATGCATGACCGTAAATTTTCCCCCTACTTTCTTTTTTGTTATTGAAACGACTTAACAGAGCATACCAAGGAAGCAATAAACATAGAAACTACGAAAAACAAACACAAATACAAAGTAGACATATTCCTTATAGTCCAGTAATAATGTAACTTGACCTCACAAAATTTGCAGCAAAAGCCAATTGACATGCATCGCACCCTATATCCTCTTTGATGTACTAAAAGTGTTCGTGGAACCCGGGAAATTCAAAATGTCATTCGCTCAAGTCACAATAGTTTGGTTTTTTTGCAATTTGTCTAAGGTTGATCCAAAACGGAGCCTGAAGACACAACATCAGCAGCAACAGAGGGGAGAAATACATCATTTACAGATAAACAAAGCATGATAGGGATACTAAGATAATTAAGCTCATTGTACTACACAACATTACACTCACAACCAAAATACTTGCCAAGAGGTTCTTTGTAATTCCTTGGACAATGGGTCTCATGCAGCAACATTCTCTTAACTCCAGATGCACCAAACGCTCTTAACCATCCAGCTCTGTGCTGAATGATGATCCCACTTGATCATAAATTGGAGGCGTGTGGTCGGTTGGTAATGCTGAGTAAACACTACTGTATATGAGGGCAGGTGTTGTGTCTAGTGCAAAAAATCTGGCACATTGCCAAGGCTGTAAGAAGAAGAAGAAGAGCTTCAGCAGTAGTGAAATGAAGGTTCTGTTAAATAAACTTCAGTCAGTTCTGGTGTTACAGGAAAACCCAAAAGCATCAAAGAGCTAAACCATTCAGAGGCTGAACACACACAATATTATCCATTGGTTTAGTAGTCCTAATTGGGATATGGTATAGTATCTATTTAATATTATAATCTTTATAATTACCCTAAACATATAATCTAAATTTGATAGTCTGACATTCATGCGTTTTTTAGGTTCCAAAAATGTAAAACAAATAATTTGTGGATTGGGACAACAAAAGTTTTTTTCTGTATTTGGTAAGAGTGCTCTCAATCACTCTCAATATTTCTCTTACATAAGAGAAGAGCAAAAATAAGAAAACGGTGGTGAGTCTCAGAAATCAATGGGTACTAACAAAATAAGAACACATCGTGAATGCAAACAAAAACAAGAGGAAATGTGTTCTTATATTGCTTCCTGCGTGAGGCCCAATCTCCCATAAGAACAATCTATGGTTATAATGAGACAAATATGCAGGATGGAAAGGCCTGCACCATAAAACATGATACCATGCAATTTCACAATTAAGGAGCTAACATCAAGAATACATTGTTTTGGATCCATTATTACTTAAATACCACAGCATCTCTTAATCTATGTGACCAATGGACTAAATCAAAATAAGTGTCAACAAGTTTGTGACACTTCTGGCACAATATTTATAATGTATTTCAGGAGTACGGTAAGTGCAATTTGTTGTCTTTCATGTGAATTATCTGATAGTGATTCTTTTCTGTTATACCAAACCTTGTGCCATGCTTGGCCATCCAGTTGGAAATCCCAGGAACAGACAACATCAGCTGTCTGTGAGTCTGAGAAGTGTGAGTTAATGTTTTTTGGCAAACCTTTTCTACAGGCTTGTATTGAAGGACTAAACTTGAATCAGAAAATAATTGCACACATTTTTTTTCATCCAAATAGTTCCTTATGTGTGGTATTCCCTCTCAACCTGTGTCTTTTAACATCTACCATCCATCCATCATCTGTGACCATTTTACCTTTACAGGGCCGCTGGGGCCTGGAGCCGATCCTAGCTGCTGAGAGGCGGGGTACGTCCTGGACAGGATATCAGTCAACGAGGCTGACACATTCACATTTACGCTCACATTCACACCTACGGACAATTTGAGAGTTAACCATAAACCTAATTAACCTAACCTGCATGTCTCTGGGTAAGGAAGCTGGAGGATCTGGAGAAAACCCACGGTGACACAGGAAACCAGGATTTCAATTCTGTCTTATTGTCTTGTTATATGAAAGTATTAGATATATTTTGTAAAATTCAATGTTAGCCTTAAATTCTTTAAGCATGTATACACATTACAGTTAAGAAATGGCTTTCGAAGAACAAAACAAGAGAGATCCTTGTAAAAAACGAGAACTCATCTGTCTTCTCCATTCAATGCAGGGCAAAAGGGACAGTTTTGGATGGTGAATCCACCTTCTCGAGACACCTGGGAATGTGTTTCTCAACAGAATGGTTATTAATGTCAAATAATCTGTTGCCGCTTAGAGTTGTTTGATTTTGTTTGGTAACTTAGATGAACAAGACATCTCATTTTCCACTCATACAGCCAGTGAACAGGCCTACACATAGTGTGCAAGGTTATGTTAAATGTTTTGTAGTCTAACCCAAATAGGGCTGCAACTAATGACTATTTTCTATCTATTCATCATTGATGATTATGGTTGGTTATTTTTCTCAACAAATTGATTCATTGTTTGATCTACAGAATATCAAATTATAGTTAAAAAACAGTTCTATAACCTGGGGTGATGCCATAAAGTTGCCGGTTTTACTCGGCCAACACTCCAAAACCCAATTCTTGAAAGTAAACTATAAATAAATTACCAAAATAGTTGACTGACTGATCATCAATAAAATTCAAACATCATTTTGAGACAAATTCATCCTCCACTCCTTGCACCCTTTTGGCCAACCGCTATACTGTGTGTCAAGAAAAAAACTCCAAGCTCATACATCTAATGGGAGGTATGTTCATGTTACCACTCCTTTAGATTTTCAATAGTAACCTGTGTAGAGGCTGTATAAACTGATAGAATCTAATTGCATGCATCTGCTCTCTACATATAATAAACAATATTGACCCCAAAAATCATATCGTATCGTTGTAAAATGATTGAAACCACTAATAGTACTGGGGCCTGTGAAAGGATACTGAAAGGGAAAGTTGCAGTCCAGCTGTCAGTGTGCGACTGGTCTCTTCAATGGAGCTGCAGACTGTGCTTTCGTCATCAACCCGGCATAACGAACATGCTACCTTTGTCCCGCCCTTATTTCTTCGTAGCATAGCGATATTTTCCTTTCGGAGAATCCCTAAGAGTCTATATGATAAAAAAAATTGCACAAACGCGAACACACCTAAAAATGTAATTGTCTGGTATGTTCTTGTATTCTAAAGTCCTATATTACGCGTAAAGCGATGAGTTTGGGGGCCTGTCTATCAAAAGGCTGTCATCAAGCTAGGTTGAGACAGCAGAGCTTTTCCACGTCAGTGTGTTTACCAAGACCAGATTGACAGCTGCAGGAAGGTGTTCAATTTATTCACTTATGAGGCATTCTATTGAATAGTGATTACATAAGTGGAGTTTGGAAATATTAAGTTATCACGCAGTGGAATGTCCGACATTTTTAGTTTGTCCTGTTGTCGTACTGAATTGAACTTTGGTCTTCTTCATTCACTGTTGGCCGGCTAGCCTGCTAGCTTGCCTAACTAGGCTAGCATTAGCTACAGCAGGACTCCATCTTTGGAATAGCAGCCACACAGGTAATAGATTTATTTGTAGAGAAGCAGAAATGCCTACTTGTATATTTGTCAACAGGCGTTTTCTTTTTTAAATCAAGGAAATACATGACTGTTGTCTGAGAGGACAAACACCGAAGACACCTATCCTTAGCCAGCTGACACGCTAGCTAAGCAGTTAGCTGTGAGGTTTCTTGACAGGTAATATATGCAAAACTAACCCTAATATATTGCAATGTGTTAACTATTCAGTCCGTAAATGGATATTATTTAGATAACGTAAGTAGTTATGTGTACTCTTATTCTGTTTGTGTTTGTACCAGATCACTCAGCAGTCTTTCAACCTCGTAGTGTGGTGGAGAGCGAACCTGTTAGCTCTGCCTTTGAGTAGACGCCACTGACTTAGCTAACTTAGTTAATCTAATCAGCTAACTAGCGACAAACCATCGTCCTAGCTCACCTGACAGCTAACTAACTTAACTGTACCACTTGCCTTTGTTGTCTGACTGTATTGTGTTGCGCTTGTATAACATGCATTGAGAGTGTACCTATAACTATGTTACATTCACGTTTGAAATGTCTGGAGCTCTGGCACCAGATTGTCTCTGTATCGTTATCTCTAAAGGGTTAAAGGCACAATGTTGTCGTATCCAGCTGCTGACCAGCTGGTTGTTAGCATTAATATCTAAGAGAAGAGAGTACGTCTTGAGATTACTCAACAACGTGTAGTCGTCATGTGTTCTACCAGCCTGACTGTCGGTGTCATCACAAAAGCTCTTGCAAAGACAGATGGTAGAAATCATTACCTGCCAAAATGAACTGTTCCATAAACACTTAAATCTGGATAGACAGATAGATGCTGCTGAAAAGTAGTGAGCCCTGAGTCCCCTGACCTTTCATTCAATCGTAGTACAAGCTTCTGATCTGGAATGGGAGACATGTATTTTGTCTACGGTTTGAATGAGTAGAATGTATTTATTGGTAAACATTTTGAGAATGAGCTTTTTTTTTTCTGTATAGCCAGGCATACAACACAATGGTCTTACCATCCCAAAGGAACCCTGCAGAACCTGTTCATTGTGTCCTACTACAGAGTAGCTGTCGTGAGATAACACACAGCGACTGTATGTTTATTCTAATTAAATGACAGCATTTATTTTATACAAAGAGATTTATTTTTGTTATTTTAAAACATATATTAAACAATTAAAGGTAAATTGTGACGCAGGCCATTTAGGCTAGTTTTCCAACATTTGACCTACTCACTTGTTTTTACTGAGTCTACTGTGACTGCTGTGTGCACTGTGCAGCTGTATTATTTTAGAAAATATAATATCAGACCAGGACTCAATATTGCTGATTCAGATTGGAAGGGGTGGTTTAAAAAACGTAATCCCTAGTGAAGACTCATATACAGTATATCACCATCTTTTCACCTCACTATGTCTCTAGGTCCTGGCCTCCGTCTGTCACACCTCCATCCTCTTAGTATTTTGAATAGGCTGCTTAAAGAAAGTGGCCTCCGCCGCCTCGTCTCTACATTCTTAAATCTTCCTGTAAAGTAAAAGTATTATCTGGCATGGCTTTCATGACACAAGGAAGAAGGTTAATCCAACCATTTTGAGGTGTACTGCTTGTCAAATATGAACAGCATGTCATTTTGATTTTGTTTGGTTATCCTTATTGGTTGAAGGCATTGTCAAGGTACACATGAAAATGTGCTGTTTGGTTGTTAGATTCTATATCCATTTGAGGTTGATAGTTTGACTTTAAGCTTGGTGACTTCATTTTCATATACTTCTTGCAGATTTTCACAGAATATTACATCTAAATGATTGCTTATCCATACCTTAAAATTCATTCCGGTGTATGTACAGGACTTGTTGTAGCCTAGACAAATATGTTTGCCATGAGAAACAATATCAGATGGTTTTACTTGATGGCTCAGTGGTCTGAAGTACATTAGTCATAGTAGCCAGCAAGTCTCTCTTGTAAATTCTGTATTTCCTATAAGCTAATTAAGTACCTCATATGTTCTACATAGCTGATGTGCGTGTACGGTTGACTCAAAGGTTTCATTCATTGATTTGTTGATTTATTGGTTGGATAATTGATTCACGCACCCACTCTCAAATATTTAGATTATCTGCCCCATAGTAATGTTTGCTAGAATTTTGATTTCTGGATAATGCAAGTTTTGAATAAAATACATTTTCTGATAATAATCCAGACCTAAACGTTAAAAAAAATATATATCTAATTGCTATTATTTTGACTGATATTGCAGTTGCCATATGATTTGCGATATTAGAGGGAATGATCATTTTTTAAATCAGTATTGTCATTTTCATGGAAAAACATATTACAATGATAATGGTGTGATATTTGCCAAACAAAAATATTTTCTAATGTTTGTCACATGTAAAGATAAGCTCATGTTCTTTGAGTCAAGTAGTAGTAATGATTCATCGTGCCATTTTGTACCTGAAATTCACACCCGACATCACTGGCATGTAAATGCTTCTGAAGCATCAATCCCTTCATCCAAACGGACTCTGACTCTCACACTGTCAGCGTCAAACAACAACAACAACAGCTGCAGATTTACCAGGCTGACTGATATAATAAATTCAATGCACAAAAATAGTTTTTATGTAGTAGAAAATGGTATTCGTCCTATTTAGTGGATCATCCCATTGCCCCCTCTGCCCACTGTAGCTCTTATTATGCCCATAGTTGGGAGCCTTGATCCGTCATTAGAGATGTATTGTGGGCGACTGTGGCTCAGTGGTAGAGCAGGGTTGTCCTTCAATCACAGGATCGGAGGTTCGATCCCCGGCTCCATGTCGGTAGGATTGGTTAGGGTCCTGATGGGCAGGTGGCACCTTGCATGATAACCCCTGCTATCAGTGTGTGAATGGGTGATAACATGTAGTGTTAAAGCGCTTTGAGTGGTGGGAAGACTAGAAAAGAACTATACAAGTACAGTCCATTTACCATTTCACAACATATAGACTGCGAGTGATTTGAATGCTTAAAACAAACTGAAGTGTATCTGTTTTGTGAGATGGATGAGTGACAGACATTAAAAACACTAATAAAACAATATATTCAAAAAACAATGCATTTTATACCTGACAACTGTGAATCATGATATCTTGTCATGATGATTTTGTAACTGTACAGTTATATAGAGGGAATATAAGTTGTGTAGGTTTCTGCCAAACCAAGCATCCCCTCCTCTTTTCTTCTCTTAGAGACGCAGCATGGTGGACAAGAATATCTACATCGTCCAGGGGGAGATCAGCACCGTTGTTGGAGCGATCAAGAGAAACTCCAGATGGAATACCCACACTCCACTGGTAAGTTATATTTATTGTTATTGTATTTGATCATTTTACCGGAGTTAAGATTAGATTTACTTTAGATATTGCGGGTATGGCAAAACTTAACTTCAAATTGATCTTGTCACTAATTTTAATTTGGCAACTTGATTTACAATAACGTCAACCTGCTACTTTATAACTCAGTTTATAATGACTCTGATGTTGTGATGAAATGTTTTCAGTGAGAATCACAGGACTACATTGATATAAAGGCCACATTAATCGCTGAATCATTCCATCTCTTTGTAGTTTACTTATGTCATCCAATTACATATTTTAATCAGCGCTGGTGTAGAAGGGACAGCATGTCGTTTTTTGTTGCTTCAATTTTTCCTAATTTTGTTGTGGTGTTGTTGTAAAAATTGTTTTGTTTTGTCCTCCTATTCGTAGAAATGAAGTCCAATCCCAATACAGAAACAACTCATTCAAATGTTAATTTTCCTTTGATCATCACTCATGCGTGTATCAAGAACTTGATTGAAGTCCACCTGTTACAAATTCATGAAGTTTGTTTAAGGGCTTTTCAAGTCTTGCAGCAGCTTCCTGTGAAGCCTCGTATGCAACATGGTCTCATGATTTATACTGCTGATAACTCATGATCAAGGATCTTGACCTGCCTCATTGTGCCATGCATTATACAAAACCAAAGACTTTCAGAAAACTATATGTGTCAAATGTGCAATATGTGCGGCTTATATAACAGAGGATGACTCACTCAAAAGACACACAAATGAGTCATAGGCTAACCGATAAAAATGAGCTTTGAGAAGTGCTTTAAAAGGAAACGCCTAGCTGAGCTTGGTTGACCGGACAACAAAGGCACAACCCCCTCTGGTCTTAGGTCTAGATTTAGGAACAGCCAGCAGGTTTTCTTAGCGCCTCAGGATGCGCACAGGTTGGTGAGGGAAGCATATACAGGGAACTTAAGATCAGTCCTAAGATTGAACTCTGGGGCACTCCACATGGTATCGGGGCTAAAGACGAGCCACTGTCAGCAATTGAAACACAAAAGCTTCAATCTGACAGATATGCTGAAAACAACTGCAAGGCTGTAGCAGATACACCAACCAAGATAAATCAAGACTCCATAATCCACTGTGTCAAAAGCTGCACTTATGTCTAGTAAAATGAGAATGGAGCAATCTCCGGTATCTGCATTCATTAAAAGATCATTTGTGACTCTGAAAGGTGCAGTTTCTGTGCTGTGATTTCCCCCAAACCCTGACTGAAAGTTCTTAAAAACACACTTGTTTCCCAGAGGTTGACATTAAACATATTTTCCAAGAATTTGGCAGTGAATGGAAGTTTGGAAACTGCTCAGTAGTTATTGTGGATGTAAGGGTCAAGGCCAGGTGTTTTGAAATAGTCAGCGACACAGACAGTAGAAAGGTTAGTGTTCACTGTATTGAGCAGAAGGAGGAAACCACATCCCAACTTCTTATACAAATTTATAGGGCTTGACATCAACTGGACTCAAGGATGGTTTCAAATAAAGCACAATGTCCACTAGTTGTTCAACAGAAATTGGGACAAAGTAGCTGAAAATGGGACAATTGGGGCAGGAAACGTCAATAAAGGAAACAGGAGTGGAAATCTCGCCAACAATGATAAAAACAACACTGTCTTGCATCGACTGTCCGCTTTGTTGCAATAATTCGAAATATGGATTAAAGATCCACTCAGTGTTCAACAGTTCTCGACATGACTCATGACATCATCCTCATCATCATGCATTAAGTGTGTAGGCATGAATTAGGCTTGGTATCATCTACTGTATGCCTGGCATGTGAAAGCTGAGCTGAGTTTGTAAAGCACAGGGTTTGTACATAGTCTTGATAGGAGTATGCTTGGATTTGAATACACCCCTTGTAGAATGCTTGTTTCTCAACATAATCCGGTACTTCATCGACACACTTACTCATGTTAACCACAAATGTATTAATATCTGAGATGAAATGATCCTGTCTTCATGTGTGTTTGCAGATATATCTGCTAAGATACAATTTCAGTTCAAATCAGGGGGCTGTGATAGATATGAGATGATATCATATTCACTTTTAACACAATCACTTTATATCTTGATATCAACTCACAAAAAGCGACTGAAATATGAGTTGACACTTTTATTTCTGGGCTCTGTAGGAAGGAGGTTGGACGTTGGATTGACATTGGTGACACAGCTGTGATATGGGATTTTCAAAATACGATATGTATAGATATTACTTTGCATCAATGATATTGGATCATCGATTATTGAATCGAATATAGATCCAGATGGATGTATGGTTACACCCCTACTACTTACTTACCTAGTCCCCTCCGTCCCACACACTTAGTGAGAGGTTAAACAGGTTATGGGACAGACACTGGGCTCCCCATGAAAGATTCAGGTGCTGTTTCCTTTGTAAAGAAATCACCGGCTATAGAAGGCTGTCTGTTATGAAACGCATCAAGTTTATTTGGTTTCATATAGTGTATTTGCCAGGTTTGTAGTGTTGCTTATTTAATGTTAAGTTGATTAGGTTAGTTGAATTATACTCTTGAAAAGCTGTATGTGCTCTAAAAGCATACATGTCCCAGGTCAAATCCACTGGCTCTAATCTGGAGTGAGTTTGTTTAGTAAGAGATGCTGCTCATTTTTTTTTTTAAACTATTTTTTGTTACATCAACATTTTCAGAAGCTGCTATAGTTTGAAGTGAAAGTTAACTGTTTCATCCCGACTATCAGACTTTACACTTTACCAAAGTGCTGTAGGTATTATCATAAATTGTTGGCTTTATAGCAAACACTCTCAATACGTCCTTAGGCTGAGCATTAAAGTAATGAACTAGATTGAACAGACAGCAGTCTGAGATGTAATTCAACCCCCATCATGTTCTTATGTTTTTCTCTCTTCCCAGGATGAAGAACAGGACCCATTACTGAACAGCTTTGGCCATCTCAAGGAAATACTCAACAACATAAAAGGTATGTGGGGCTGATGTAGGTGGGTGTAAGGTGATGGGACGGTTTGAGCAGTCTGACTGACAGCTTTCACACCAGCCGAGACAAAATGAACCCAACAGCACAAAGGAGGTCAGGTTTGAAAGCACCGATATAATAAAGATAGTTTGGAGCAGCAAAAAGCCGATCAGGGCTTGAATTATATGCACACAAATGTTTTCAACAGAAATGAGATATGGCCTGTAGTTGTGCTAGGGTTGCACTTGCGGCCAGCCAAATGATAACGACCATGCTTGCTAGCTAAACAGAGATGGCATGCTTTCTACAGAGCAGCAGTTATCTTCAGTCTCATTCATTAATGATGCAATACCATATCCAGCAAGCATCCTCCGAGGAAATGTCTGAAGTGAAACCTCCCCGATCCGTTCATGGCACACACTCTTTCACTGTGTCCGTGATGGGGACTTCCTCTCGATAGCCCTGCCAACAAAAAGCTTATTAAATCAATCAAGAAAATCATCGGCAGATTAATCCATGATGAAAATAATTGTTAGTTTCAGCCTTAGTCCTAATCATAATCGATCCTCACAGTATTACTCTCCTATAACGGCTTTGACGGTGCTGTTAGCTGATGTATTCATCATACCAGGGTGTGGTCTGGGTCAGGACTAGGGATGGGTGTCCTTAGGATTTTATCGACACTAGTGCTCTTATCGATACTGCTTATGGGTTCGGTTCCTTACGGATACTCTTATCGGTTATTTTTGGTTATTTAGTGAGGGGAAAAAAAGAAAATTGATTAAGAAAAGAAGTGACACAGCTTTATTATTATTATTGTATGTAAACAAATAGTGTTTCTTGAGCAGCAATACAATTAGCTAAGTGATTGAGTAGCCTGTTGTTATGCTCAAAGTCTGTATGATATTGCTAACGCTTGCTGCAGTGGACGAGGATGGACGGCTGCTCCACAAACAGTAGACAACTGAACATTTCTGCACATTTATATTCTGCTTGTTGGCCAAATGTTGTGATAAACTGCTGATGTTACTTCACTTACTTGTGAGGGTTTTATTGCATTTGTGACACGAGATACGAGACTTCTCAGTATCTACTGAAATATAGAATGTAGCCACACTTTGGATCTTTTTCTTCCCTCTGCCATGATGCGTGCGTGTGTGCGTACAATTAGTGTAAAGCAGAGAGAAGAGGTTTGAGACGAGGACTCACTCCGTAACTTAAGTGGTAGCAGAACCGCTAACTCCGGACCTTATCAATACTCAAGGTTTTATTCATTTATCTATTCAGGAGTAGTCTAGTATTCAGCCCTGAGAGCATAAGTGGGGTGAACAGAAATGCGGGTGAAGAAACAGGGTGTAAATGCAGCGGTGGTGTCTGACAGCAGCCGTTCTGCTGAGAGAGCCAAGCTGTCTCTGAGTACAATCCCTGCATGTTGTCATGCCTTAGCAATGAGAGTCCTGGCAGCTCCCACAGCCCTACAGCTCCAGTTGTAGAAGTTGTGAGCAATGGGAAAGATGCAGCACATGGAGCTGCACAGCCTGAGCCCCCCCCCCTTCCCCGCTACTGCCTTCCTCCAGGGAATGCCACTGTGAGATGGACAGGCACTGCTGGCTGAGGAGGAATCCACCGGACTGGTGAACCCTCCTCTGGCCTTTTCCTCTCCTCTAACCCTCATATCACCAAAGGCCCACATTCCTCTGTTACCTTTACTTAAACCGATTCCATTACAGTTACTGTATTTGACCAGAATGGATATCGAATATCAATTTAAATTTTTCCCCCCAGCTTTTTTAGGGCATTTGCATGAAGTAATGAGTCCATGTCAAGGATGTTTGAAAGCCTTGTTGCATCCTTAAGCCCAAATCCCCCGTGCACCCAGTCTCTGAAATGTTCCATCCATGCCCTGATGAAAGACAAAATGGAGTTTAAATAACCACAGAAGAGCTCAATTCTGTGCTTGACAGACTGATCAATTTGTTTTGTTTTTGCAGCAGCCTAACAACCCAATAGAGCTCTCATACAGAAACGCAGCAGTATTTTGGTAGGACATGTTGCGGGTGGGCTGTGTTTTGCTGCTGCTTTGAGGCTTCACTGCGGCCCAGCTGTCTGCTTAATGAAAGCCCAGTAATTCCATTCACTCCGGTGTGTACCTCCGCTGTCTCTAACAACTAAAGCCAACCAGCAAAAGAAATATGAATTAGTCCCCACAAGGTTTCCCAGTCCGTCTGTCTCTCTCCTCTTATTTCTTCTCTCCATATTCCTCTGTCGCTCTCTGTCTAGCTGAGGCTCTCACTGTGCTGGCGCTCCTGTTCTGTTGTAACTACTGTGATTGACAGGACCATGTGCCACAGATCTGGAGAGTAGTGCAGCTGGAAGTATATCATCTGCAATTTTAGTTGGGTAAATATAGCGGGGAGTCCTGTCAAGCAAAGAGATAAATTGTTCTGGGAAAGGAAGTCTTGTCTCTCTTTTCTGGAAGCAGGAAAAAATGTAAGGTCCTCCGCTCTGGACTCCTGAACAATGAGAGCACAGTTGAAGAAGCTGGGCCGACGGTGGGCCATGTGTTGTGATGCTTCAGCTCCACCTTGTTCAGTCAGTCGGGGTAATCGGTCCCAGGAAGCAGGTGCTTTTCCTTTGATTTAAACAGGACAGTTTGGATGGAGCCTGATATCTAATGCCCCATCCCTAACCTCATTAGACCCAGAGAATTGAGTGCTTTCCCCATGTCTTTAAAGAGTAACTGCTAAACTAAATGTGCTCTTTAAGATGTAAGCTAAACAATATGACTGTACTTTGATGAAACACATCAATGCTGGTGTTAATATTGACATTTCTTAACCAATTCATAAAAAAAAATCTGTTTTTCATGGTTGAATATGGCTTAAAATGCCGTCTATTGTTTTAAATCAGTCCTAATCTTCAAGGCCAATTCTGAGAGTCTACGTAATGAAATAAAAGAATGTTGAAGCCCTCTCCCCACTGCATCTGTTATTTTGACTTTTTCTGTAACCACTGTGTAGCATTACAATCACAACAGCACAAGGCTGCTCTCTCCTTTCTGTGGACTTTAAATGCACTATTAGCACATTGAAACATCTGCTGAATCAGTATAAATGACTTATCTGGTGATAGCAATGTGCTTTTCTACGCTGTGACAACAGTGTGTAGATGAAGCGTTAAGTCTTTTAATTTGACTCATTTAGCGGCTGGCTAGTGAGCTAGCTAACGTTGGCTTGCTGATTCCACCTTGTTTTGGTTACACTGGTTACAGAGAATGAGAGAAATAGTGTGCTGGCAGGATGGGTCCCTGCTCCCCACCGCTAGGAGATTTAGCTCTAGGGTTAGCTCTGACTGAATCTGAGTTGCTCCAGCGGGACGGTCTGTCTCCGAAGCTGGTCCTCCTTTTGTCCTGTTTTTTTTTTTTTTTTTTTTTTTAGCTGACCATACATCACAAAGTTTGAGTGTCACAATTTTTACACTCAAACTTTCCAAACGAGGAATGACAAGAACTCTTAAAAATGTACACCACTAAATGAAGCTAGGTATCTGACCTTTTGTGCGTACCATTAAACCCATAGACAACACGATTGATCAATAATTACACTTTGTTACTTAAGTCCATATGTTGTGTCTATATACTGTTCATAATTTCATATTAGTTTGATTATTATTATTATTTTGCTCACCTAAATCTAAGAAGCCTTGTGGTGTGATGTGACCTCATGAGTAATGAATAGTTAGCTGATGACATGAGCAGCTAGGTCTGATCCAGGCACTACACTGGAATTTAAAACAAGCATCTGATAGTGACAGATTTGATTTGTCTTTGCATAGCGTGAACTCCCATTATCACCTAGCAAATAAAAGAAGCCAGAAATACAGAGTATTATTGTGTTTGGTGTGCTAACATCTGCCACATTGTTTTGAGCCGCAGATTGAGTCTTTGCCTCTTACGTGACATTGACAGGAGGTCTCTCCCGTACAGGATTGTCATCACACAGACAAATCTGTCTCAATCTCTTGTTGAATAATTCTGAGCTTTATTCCACTGCTGGGCTATACCTCAGAGAGTAGAGAGCCTGGAGAACCGCCTTTCAGTATGACATACATTTTATTTCCTCTCCTGCTCACCTATTTCTTTTTTCAGTTGCACCTTTTTATCCAGGAGTCACTGAGCCTCAGCTTTTTTCAAAAAGCTTCCATTCTTTCCTTCGACCCTCCTCTCCCATCAACCCCCTCTGCTGCAGCGAAGGTCAGCTTTTTGACAAGTCTGCAGAAGAAACGGTCTTCTCCTAAATCCCTTCATTTTTATTCATACAAATACCGGTTTAGAGCCCTTGCAGCCCCCCAGATACAAAGCCAGAGTGGCCTTTTGACTGACAGCTTTCTTCATTTCATCCAAACACTAACGAAATTCACAAGCACACCTCTAATTGACTCGAATCACCAGCACAGCACCAGAGGTAGATATCAGGGGGCATGGCTGTGGATTTGCAGAAAGAACATTGTGGAGGATGATTTGATTACTCTCCAGCTGACCTTTACAACACTTATCCTGCTTTCTCCAAAGCAAAGCAGAAAGCAGAGCTCATTTGGCATGGAATAGTAAAATTCTGACAAAGAATAATCTATTTGTAAGCACGTAGTTTGAGGCCCCAACATGTAACGGCCATTGTATGAACTCATTCGTTGATTTAATCTGTTGCAGTGAAGTGAAGGTGCTCAGTGGCACCAGTATAATGAAACATGTTTCCTTTTGTTTTCACACAGCCTAATCCATCCATTACTGACAACCTCACTAATTCATCACATTTTACCGTCATGTCAGTCATCAAGAGGGAATGCACACATGCCGTCTATGTCGGTGTTATTTCAAGGTCAAGCCTGAGTGTGTGTTGTCTTGGTCCCCAGCTGTGGGCAAGCGGGCGCTGGCAGGCCTCCGGGGGTTGCGGCCCCAGCATTTGGGATCTGGTTGTGGCCTTTTACCCTCTCACCCCTCCCTTCCTCTTCCCGGCCACCTGATCTTCACTCATATATCACTCCCAATTGAACCGGCAGAAGGCAGCTGGCAAAAGCTGAAGAAGAGGAACCATAATTCATGTCGCTCAGCCACTTATGCAAATATGTTTACTCATGAAGGCATTCTGAGCAAGGAGAATCTGCCTCACGGCAATTCTTCACATGTCGGCCGCGTGGCCCCGGTGTCCCGTAGCTTTAAGCATGAGATCACGGGTTAAATTCTCAGTCCTGCTGTTTGTGTTATTTTCATGACATGGTCAGAAGACAAAAAAGTGTCACTTTAATGTCTTGTCAGATCTATCTAGGCTTCACGTTGGCTTGGCATAGCACCTACATACATTAATGCTATAACACTTGTGAATGCACAGGGGAAAATATGCAACTGATGATTTCTTTACATTATTGAGTAATCTGCTTGGATTCATCTTCTTGATTATTCATTCGGTTCATAAAATAATGAAACATGCTGTCCATGCTTCATGTTGATGGCTTCAAATTGCTAAATTGCAAATTGTCTAAATGCCAAAGATGTTCAGCGTCTTATCTTAGAAGACAAAGAAAAGCAGCAATTCTTCACAGTCACATTTAAAAGCCTTGAACTGCTGGTATTTTTGCTTGGAAGAATTACTTGAGCGCTTCATTGGTTATTGGAATTTCTGTCAAGTTAGGGACTGATTAATTGTTTGAGCTCTAAAATAAGGCTTAGTCAATGACAATAATTAAAAAAACAATTTATTTTAACATAGTATAACGTTAGCCAAGCTATGTTCTTGTCAAGGCTTTGAGTAATTGTGCAGACTGGTCTTCCTATGTGTAGTTTTGTTTTACCCCGGTGAGTCCAGTTTTCAAGAAATTAATTTCCCTGAAGTCATTCATGTTTGACCTCAATTTAGTCATAGTGGCTAAAGATGTGCTGCTTGCTCTTCTTTTTTGTTTTATAGGCTCTTTCTCATTTCAGATGAACAGTATGTTACGCTTCATCACATTGTCTGAGGACCGTTCTGTCAGTGACTCATTCATGCTGATGTTAGACCTGAGTGTGTCCCACTTTAGTCTCGTGTAAGAAGCCTGGTACACAGTGAGAATGTTGCAAAACCTAAAAACTCTGTCAACATTAACAGACTTGATTGCAATCACCATCAGTTATGAAAGGCAAGCATTTTGCACATGCTTAGTTAAAGCTTTTCATTATAAATTAGTTGCACTTGAGTTTACAAGACACATCACATGTGGATGTCAGTATGCCTTAAAACTATTGTACCCAATATGGGAACACCAGGTTAGTCTGTTTTACTGTTGCTCTAGTGATGTGCCAATGTTTGTTTTTTTCCCCTCTTCAATGACTAAATGATATTAATCTTGGACTGCATGATTTTTCCACTGTAATGAAATAGGTCTCAACCAATGATTAATTTGGCTAATAATTCATGTAACGATTATTTTTCTTCATTGTTTTGTCTATAAAATGTAGGAAAGTTGTAAAAACAAATCATTACCATTCCCGTCTAAAGTTCTCAGAGCTCAAGGTGACAAAGTGTTCTGTCTGACCAACAGTCCAAAAGCAAAGACCTTCAGGCGACAATATGAAACAAGGAAAAGCAGCAGCGCCTCACATTTAGGAGGGAACTAGCACCAAAAGTTGATTACTGAAATAATGAATCATTTAACTATCGGAAATGTTGGTGATTCATTTTCGGTTGACTGACTAATTGATTTGACTAAATATGTAAGCACTGTTAAATGAAAAGCAAACCTTTTTAAATCCCCTTTTATCTGCACTGAGATTGGTATTATAGGAGATGTTCTCGTGAAATGGACTGACTGCAGAGTCACCTGAGCAGGATTCAGGTCACCTGTTACTCTTTAATGAATCAAACTAAATGCCATGGCATGGTATCACAGAGAATATGAATACTAGCTGCATTGGTGTGCAGTTTTGATTGATGGTTGATGGGAGGCGCCGTGGATTATACAGGTGTTGTACAGTGCAAGCCTTTGGCCTACCGGCTGTAACAGCCCCCATCAAAAGAGCTATGATTAATAGGAGTATCTCCCCCTCCCCAGACAGGCTGCCACCTAGTACTGGTTAGTAGCTGTAAATCTGGCCAGTTAACAGTGCCCTAACCGGGGACTGACAGGCAGGGCTTAGCCCCAGTGTGAAGAGGGGATGCAACTGTTGTACTGTTTCAGAGGCTCTCAACAATGTGCTGAGTGGATGGAGCGTCCCAGCAGAGGGCTATTAATCATGCCGGCTGGGGTGTCTGTTGGGTGGGAGGGGGATCGGGCTCAGGCACGGACAGAGCTGAGGGCGAGATGGAAGAGAGGGTCCAGGGTGCCGCGGAGGATGTGGATGTGCTGACAGGAACAGTGGGCAAGATGTGAGCAAAACAAACTAGCCCCCATGAGCACCGAGAGAGAGTAGGCATCTGGATTATTAGTTAGTGAGCATCTGGATTATTTTCACATGTCTTTCTGTTTTGTGTACCTTAGTACACACTCTAGTACCTTAGAGTAGTATACGCGTTTTGCAGTTGGTGAAATAATTATTTTGACATTATTTTTAATCTAAGCCTCAGTAGTGTTTCAGGTTGTCATCACTGTTTTTCAAGAGTTTTCAGTAACATGACAATTCAGCAATATCCGTCTGCTGATGAAGACTGAGTTAAACAATTTTTGTCAGGCTCTAGCATTGTTTTCCTTAAAGTGACATGTTGCCATTGGCTCACTGCTGTTTGCTTGAGTTTGTATGGAGTCCAAGTTTCATTGTTTCCCAATTCAATGTTTTCAATCCGTGGATTGTGAGCATACGGGACATATGGTGACAAAAAATGTCCTTGTATTCAAGGACTTGACGACTGTCTGTCTGTCCGTCCATCTTGCACATTGTCCCCACAGCAGGAACAAGTCAACATTGGTGCCATGCTTCACCTTAATAAAAGTGGACAGGTTTGAGGCACAAATGACATTTTACATCCCCCATCCTGCTGTAAATCATTAGGCTAAAGTGTTTTACCTTTATTAATAATTTTGGAAACATTGAATTGAAATAACAGTATCAGGGAGCTGTATTATATGGACAGTTCATAAGTCATGGCTAGTTAATGGTGTCGCGACCATTCTGATGTCTGGTATGTTGTCATGCTGGTGGTTGTAAAATGTGTTTGTGAGAACGGACTAAGATAGGTCTTTTAAATCCGTAGCCCTGTAATTCCATATTGACAGTTATACAGGGTAAAGTGGGCTTCACACCACCCTGCTGATCATTACCATAAACATACAATGTTCTGCAGCGTGACGCACAGTCCATGCTAAAGAATCGAGGACGCCATTTATAATCTCCTGAGTAGAACAGCAAAGCTGGTCAGATCAAAGCACACAGTCCAGTAGCTGTGGAAGCAGTGCTGGGTGTGTGTGTGTGTGTGTGGGTGTGGGTGTGGGGTGGGGGGGTTGTTGTGGTAGAAAATAAGGGCCCATATTAGTATTTCGGAGAGGCACCGTCTTGCTTGTGTGGCGCTCACATGCTTAAGCCTTCGGTGTCTCAGTGTGAATCCCACACTGCCTTGATGGACTGGGTTAATAAACCTCTCAGCAACCATCCCTCCCACACACACAGGCAGACACACCGAGCACACACACATGTGGAGTCTCTTGACACACACAGCTGCTTGTTATTTCATGCCCCATAAGGGTGCTGTGACCACGGACATTGTAATACACATATCCAATTAGCTAAGCATTGCATCGCGCATTGCTCTCAAGCTGGGATTCTCACAGTTCCATACATGCTCTCTTGTGCTGGACTTCCAATGTATTTTCATGTTAGTTTCTCATCACTAAGTAGTGCTTTTTATTTGGAGCACAATTTCACTCAGTGTAGCTGTATCATTTATTTTAGCAGATTGTAGTTGTTTCTGTTGGTCTGTTTATCTTGTTACTTCATATTGTTATTGTTCATGTTTTGTATGTTATATTTTTATTTTTTTATTTATCCTTTACATAGCCAGGATAATCCCAATGAGATTTTCAATCTCATTTCTAAGGTGGATCAATATGACGTGTTCATTTTTCATTTTCATCCTTGATGTCTACAAAGACTACTACATTGATACAAATCTGCAGGATTGACATTTTAACTGGTAGCCAAAATGATTCACAAAAAAACATAATCATTTTGCCACATATTCAAGTATTTCTAACCTAATTGTTTTGTACTTAAATGGTAGCAACACTCAAAGCTGACCAGCACGCAGCTGAAGTTACATTATAAACAAAACAATGAGGCTATTCATTAAACCAAACATTGAAATATGCGCATTCTGATATGTTCAAAGTCAAAGCCTATCATGTAGTGATGCGTGGGTCCGCACCCAGTCGACCTGCTTTGAGAGCCAAACAGCACAGAATGTGTGTTATTCATCGGATTCTGCTCCACAAACCTCCAACTATAAGCATCATAGAGGACTGAGAGACAAGGACACTGAGCGTTGCGACACTCTTAAGTGTGCAGCGCTCGTTTTGCAGTGAGCGTCTACAGCTGGAGCGGTCCAGAGTGGTCCAGAGAGCTCTCTGTCTCCCTTGCCCACAGTAGTGGGAAGATGTAGGCTAAATAGTTGTTAAAATAACATTGTTCCTTATTGTTGAATAGCAGCAAAACCATCGCCCCGTCATTAAAGAGATAATGGATCAAGAAGCACTCTTCTTCTTATTGACGTAACACCAGCAATTGTCCGACCAATGAGATATTTGACTGACAACCGACCAGAGGGTGTCAACCCTACCATTTTTGTGCACAAGTCTTTCAAATTGTTATTCAGTTTCCCTTCATTGACTGAAATAATAATGAAAAATAGTAATACATATAGCCATACTTTTTGTGATCAAAGGTACATTTTGTTTAGTTTTTATTCTACAAAAAGGTTGTCAAATATTTTCCGGCATAGCTTTAGTTGCTGAAATGAACACTGACGACATGCAGGCTTACTGAACATGGCTAGGCTGATTCCAGTGAAGTCACTTGACAAACTCTGCACAACATCTATTGGGTTGTCATCCCCCTCCTGTTGGAGTTTGGAACAGGACACTGGCACAAAGCACTCGCCTCTTGAGTGGACACCCAGAATTTAAAAAAAGGCATCCTATTTCTGGGCTGCAGCTGGGGCTTTGAAATGAGTGTGTGCCGTAAAGGTGACATGGGTCAGAAATGTCTTGTTGAAGGATGATGGGAGGGTGACTGGTGGGTAGAGGACAGTCCTGCTGATGGCCATGTTTGAGGGGCGATGAAACAACTGGCCATATTTCACAGCACAAATATTGAATGAAAAAGAGGTAAGACATTCAGCAGGAGTGCTTTAAACCTGTTGACGCACCCCTTCTTAAATAGGGTGGGGGGGGGGGGGGGGGCGAGCCGGCCGGCCGGCCAGCCGGCCGGTGTGGCCCAGTGCAGCTGACGACAAGACATGCTAACAACCTGGGACAAAAAGAAGGTGTTGATTGCTCTGCAAGCAAAATAGACCCGCCGATATGTACGACCATGTTCACTCCCTGTTCGCTGGCCCACTGTTGTTGTTGAAATATGAATTATTTTTGCTTTGTGTATGTGCTCAGACTGGAGAAGATTATGAATATTTTATTCACAAATCAGTTTGTTCGTTTTATGTGCAGGGAATTAATTCTGTTACTCAGCAAGATGTTATGTAGAAACATATGTTGTTTTTGTCAGCCCAAGTTTCAGTAGTCAGCTGAAGACTTTCTGTTGAGTATGAACACCAGGAGGAAGCTTTGTCCGTATGGTAGCAGTGAAACTCAGTTTTTCCGAAACAGCAGTGAGCTTTGAGGTCTGACCAACTTTGGACCCACTGCCTCTCTCAGCCATTACCCTTTGATATAAACAACATATACTCACCGGCCACTTTATTAGGCACACCTGTTCAATTGCTTGTTAACACAAATAGCTAATCAGCCAATCACATGGCAGCAACTCAATGCATTTAGGCATCTAGACGTGGTGAAGAGGACTTGCTGAAGTTCAAAGCGAGCATCAGAATGGGGAAGAAAGGGGATTTAAGTGACTTTGAATGCGGCATGGTTGTTGGTGCCAGACGGGCTGGTCTGAGTATTTCAAAAACTGCTGATCTGGGATTTTCACGCACAACCATCTCTAGGGTTTACAGAGAATGGTCCGAAAAAGAGAAAATATCCAGTGAGCGGCAGTCGTGTGGACCAAAATGCCTTGTTGATGTCAGAGGTCAGAGGAGAATGGGCAGAGTGGTTGGAGATGATAGAAAAGCAACAGTAACTCAAATAACCACTCGTTACAACCAAGGTATGCAGAATACCATCTCTGAACGCACAACACGTGGAACCTTGAAGCAGACGGGCTACAGCAGCAGAAGACCACACCGGGTGCCACTCCTGTCAGCTAACAACAGGAAACTGAGGCTACAATTCACACAGGCTCACCAACATGTGACAACAGAAGATCTGAAAAACGTTGCCTGGTCTGATGAGTCTCGATTTCAGCTGCGACATTCAGATGGTAGGGTCAGAATTAGTTGTAAACAACATGAAAGCATGAATCCATCCTGCCTTGTATCAACGTGCAGGCTTCTGGTGGTGGTGTAATGGTGTGGGGGATATTTTCTTGCCACACTTTGGGCCCCTTAGTACCAATTGAGCATCGTTTAAACGCCACGGCTACCTGAGTATTGTTGCTGACCATGTCCATCCCTTTATCAGCACAGTGTACCCATCTTCTGATGGCCACTTCCAGCAGGATAATGCACCATGTCACAAAGCTCAAATCATCTCAAACTGCTTTCTTGAACATGACGATGAGTTCACTGTACTCCAATGGCCTCCACAGTCACCACATCTCAATCCAATAGAGCACCTTTGGGATGTGGTGGAACGGGAGATTGGCATCATGGATGTGCAGCCAACAAATCTGCAGCAACTGCGCAATGCCATCATGTCAATGTGGAGCAAAATCTGTGATGAATGTTTCCAACACATTGTTGAATCTATGCTACAAAGAATTAAGGCAGTTCTGAAGGCAAAAGGGGTCCAACCCGGTACTAGCAAGGTGTACTTAATGAAGTGGCCGGTGAGTGTATATTCGGCAGGTAGGTCATGATGCTTTGGCTCAATCTTCACAATGGAGTTTCCATTTGTAAGACCCTAAACACAAAATCCTATCCTACTGTTTGGCACAACATCTCATATAGCAGACAACAGGAAACCATCTCTATCTAATGATGCTAATGCCTCAGAGCATCACAACATTGTATCTGCTCATCACTACATTTCAATCGTTATTGCATTTTAAAATGGAATGATTATTATTTCAAAGATTTTAAGATTCAATGGAATGAGCCTGACTCGACACAGTTGAATTATCCCGTTGGTGGCAAAATAAAATATGAATCAAAGAATCGTTCCATTCTGGCTATATGGGGGTGCTGAATGTCTGATTTTACATAGAGTTCCTTGGTTCTCTCCCAATATATCATGAACCAGCCTATTTTGGATTCATTATCAGCCTATTAATAATAATGTTTATAGGAATTTGAAAATGCTTTCAATCAATCTCTTTAGTGTGAGTGATAAAATCTCCATGTAGACTAAATGTAGATCTAAATATCCAGGTCCATAGGAGCAGTGTCCTGGTGATAGCTTTAGAAAGGCTAAATATCAACATTAGGCTACTGTTTTGATATGGATACATTCATCAATGGTAAAATAGTACCATTGATGAATGTATCCAAGATCACAGGACTCTCTTTTCAATCATGCTTAGTGCTCAAACATAGTCACAGGTGATGGACATCTCGGATGTTGAAAAACATTTTCATTTATTTTAATGCTAAGATGTTGGCCATGTTACCCAGAGAATTGTTCACTACTGTTTACATTCTTCCTGATGCAAATACAAAAAAGGCACTACAGGCTCTACCTTTATTTTAATATTAAGATTATAATTTTTATTGAAAATAATATTCTAATTAAAAAAAATCAAGACGCTAGACTAGAGCTACGGAAAGGTGGTAACATTGTAGTGAATATCAGATTTGTCCATTGTGCTTGATGATCCCTGTGTGAGACAGCCACACTCCCAGTCTGTCCAGCTCCTGTGTGCATGAGGCAGCTAGCAGCCATCCCAGCTATGCACATATGTCTATGTTGGTTTTTAACTCTAAGTATGGCTCTTAAACTGGCAGGAGCTGGGCAGGTTATGAGTGGTAAAAGGGGGGGGGGGGGGGGGGGGTCAGACGCAGAGGTCAAGGGAGAATGAACTTCTGGGCATCAATGTTGAAGTCAATGATAGGTCAAACTAATCCAGAACTCAAAGCACAGATTCCTCTCAACTCAACAAGACAGATGTATTGGTCTGGGCTTCATACTGTGTGTACCATGAAGTAATGGATGTTTCCCATAGAAAACAGAGCACTGTGTCTGTCCTTAGCAACTCCAAAGGCAGGTTAAAGAAAATAAAGCTCCACTGTGGTGCACTATAGCTAGGCCAAAAGAGAGCCCAAGCTGCTCTATAAAAGCCAGTTTAGTTTAGTTTAGTTTATTTATTTATTTATTTTGCACAATTTAAACAATAGAATCAAAATAAACAAACATAACACAGTTAAATAATATCACACTGCAGGAAGAGACAAAAAGCCAACTGGGCTTATTTGAAGCTTCCATCTATATAATATTATAATTTTGCAATATTACAGAGAACATAAAATGAATATGCATAAGATTGTTGTGATGGCGACAGTCAGAATCATCTCCGAGTGTCTTTTCTCACTTAATCAGCCCGTACACCACTGCGGTCCTGAGTGGAATATCTAAAAATCATTTTGTACAGACATTCATGACCCCTAGATAGTCCACTGATTTGGCTTTAGACCTTTTGAACTGTAATGAACCTAATGGGTTCAATTGTAATGATACAAATTTATTAGGGATGGACCGATCCAAATGTGAGTTCTTTGATATTGGGTAAATGCAAATCTATCCGATCCAATACTTTATTTACCTAAATGTTGATCTGCCACGTAACAGCTGTAGACTACTACATCTGGCTCAGCTTACTGTTCACGAGCTACCTTATCCAAATACGGAAGGTCCTAGTTCAGAAATGTTAAGTTTACATTCTGACTCCCAAAATTGAGTTAATCCGCTAAAGGGAAGAAGTATCAGCCTGTTGAAGGTCTGTGAACCACAAAGTGGTGTTAAAGAGGTTCATTCCTCATAAATGAACTTTGATGAGCACAGATACTGGCTTGCAGACAGCTAACAAGGGTTACTCAGTGAATTATCACTATTTTTTTTATATTATTAGTGACCACTGATGTGATCTGCCTCCAGTGATGTTTGTCATTTTAACCAGTAAAAGTGACAGTCAGCTCTGCTTAAACATGAGACCAGCTATCTGAATGTGTTGCACACTGCTCTTTCCTATATAGAGAGAGGAGAGATTTGTTAGCAATAGGGTTGTCACAGTTTCAATTCAAAATAGAATCCACTAAAATTTATCTAATCTGCTTTTGATTTTGAACTTCGAAGTCAGTAGGATTGGAATTTCCCCCAGTATTTCATATTTTTTCTCCAGCCCCACAAAAAAAAAAACATAAAGAAAAACCCTGCTTAACTTACCAGTAAACTGCAGCTGCACTCTGAGACACCATGGCCACTGCCGAGTCTGAGATGACGGGGAAAGAATAGAACTGTGACATACTCCTGCTTTCCCAAAGACACCGGTATGTAATATTTTCTCTGTACGTTACGTAAACAACGAACGCATTGCTGTCCACAAATACCGGTATGTTGGCTGCAGTGCATTTAGAGAAAACAGAACCGTATTTCTTACGTTAATCTTTCGGAATCAAGACTCGGTAGTCTATCAATGGCATAGCCGTCAGCGCTGGAAAAAAAAGTCTGACTCGAAAATCAAGGCTGGCTGTCGTAAAGGAGAGCAGTGCTGAAATACTTTGATCAGCCTTATTTTGGCCAATACGGATCCATTTTAATTATGAAAGGATTGGCCCCAATACCAAGCTTTAGGATTTCACAGGGTTTGTGTATGGAAAAAGTATTTTTAGGCCAGTTGGTGTCATGTGACCTGCAACTGTAACTGTGGCCATTACCTTGAAATAGTAATGGTAATAGCATTATTTTTACAGCAGTAAGTATAAGTTCTTTATAGTAAAAACAAATAATATAAAGTAAGTAGAATCCAAAACCAAGATATATAAGAAGATAAAATAATTGTAAATATTACAACAAATTGAGTTTTAATAAGAGATTTAAAAGAGGGAGTTCCACTGCTGTCACCTTTAGTGACAAGTTGAGAAAAAGTACACCAAGGTATCATCATTAGGTAAGGCACCCAGACTAGATGAGATAATGTTAATGCTGCTAGTTCAACTGCAGGACATGTTTGGACATCCAAGTCATTTCAGAGAGGTAGGACATAATACAGGATACACTGGTGTACCAGGCTTTATCGAGACACAAAGTTGCATAAAATTGATATTATATGTACGTATGATTTGCCCTAGGGGTAGCATAGGAGGAGACCCTAAATAGATCCCTGGGGGACCCCACAAAAGAGAGTAGCATGAGAGGAGGAGGCATCTCCGAGCAAAACAGAGAAGGGACAGATCAGAGCTGAACCAATGCAGAGCCGAATGAATGTCTACATAGTGTTTCAGAAGGCTGACATTGTGGTCCACTCTGTCGAAGGCGGAGCTGAGGTCGAGGAGAATTAAGATGGAGGAGAGACCTGCGTCGATGGCCAGCAGGAAGTCATTGATGACTACATTTCCTCACAGACCAACACTGTTGTAGGTGGCTTGTGGTGAGCTCTTCACCTTTCATCCGTGTACTCTAACTTAGTGACATTACCATCAGCTTCAGCTGTAGTTTGTGTTTACTGCCAACTTAGCATGTCAGCAAATGTACTAATACTAATACACTAAACTAACATGGTCCACATGGTGAACATTGCCATTGTGAGTGTGTAACAACCACAACCATTTTCATTTCCACCTTCAGTTTGGTTTCCTTTACAAAGACTATTACAGCATCACATGACCATTTCTTTGCTAGAAGTTGTTAGGCTATGAGCTATTGTGACTATTCCCCACCCCTGTACTGCCAGTGGACCCCCGATATAGGCTACAGCTGTATAGATGCTAACTCAGTCGAGTCGGTTGCCTCTGAATGGATCTATGTGGCCATTGTTGGACAGATTGTGAGAATCTCATCAGATATGATAGTTTTGTTATATTATCACAGTATCTGTGAATTAGTAGAAAGTAATTTCTGAAGAATCCAGTGGATTAAGTCAAGGTGTGATTATATATATCCTACATCCATCGACTGTGTTTAGCCACACAGACGGTATTTGTCACTTACGCCCACAGACACACTACCCATGCCATTTTCTTTAAAGGTGACAAAAGGGATAACCAATTGTTTTTCTGTTTATCAGAGGTGACATGACCAGTGGCGCAAGGGGGCGAGGAGGCCCTGTGTTGCCATAGCTAAATATACATCCCTGACAGCTCCATAATAGGTTCCAGGAAGTTCAGTCGAAAATAAAAACAAAGCAACATTTCTAGCTGATTGGCTTTGAAAGGCCGTTTTTCCTTGCTGAATGGGAAAAATGTGGACTTCAGCATTCCATGGCCGTGATGCCAGTCGGATTGGATAGGCGCAGCCTTGCGTGTGCAGAACGAGCTCGCTGTGAGGGAGACACATTGCACTGCAGAAACCAACTTTATGGAAAATAACGTGTCTACATGTTTGAAAGAGCTAACGGCAAACAAAAATAACAGGAATAGCATGAGCGTTGCACATTTGCCAGTTTTGTATTACACATTATTTTGAGTCTTTATCCCAATCCAGTGTAATTCATAGACATTTATGATGTTGACACTTTTTGTAGTGTAGGCCATTGAAGAGTGTGAGGCCCCCCATTTTGTGGTTTGGAGCTAATCCTTGTAAGTCTGTAGTATAGCCAAAATAACTGGAAACCAAATACTGTTGGGTATCTGTTCACTCTAAAGTTTTTTTTATACGACACCAATGATTTAGCGAAGTAGCGATGCCGCCGAGTTTCTCTTTTCACTCCGTGATACTGCAGGCAGAGGTTAAATGAGAACACATGAAGGCGCATTGACGCCTGCTGTACACTGTTCATCTTTTGCTCTTCAACATTCTTTTGTGAGAGCGGACCACGAGACAATGTGTTTACAAACACCTACATCTCTGTCACTTTCAGTGCAAAATTGAGTCCTGAATTCATAAAGATAATGCACTCCCTGGATCCCATCCCATTTGCTCAGCTGTCTAACATTACCCCACAGTATCTGTGAGGAGCCACTTACTGCAGCATGGTTTAGAATTACTGCACTCCTGGCAAACAGCCTCACTATTAGACTCCAACACCCGTTTACTAAATGATGTTTGTATTCCCTTTTTTTCCTTTTTGCCTCTCAAGTTTGGTTAAATTATGTGCTGAGAGATGTTTTATGACAAACAGCAAGCCCTGGGGAAGTGCACTTTATACATCAGTGAAAGTGAGCTGCCATGTGAACAGCAGTGAAGTGGCTCATTTTTTCCCCCCTCTTCAAGCACTCAGCCTCCTCGAGTTGACACGCTGAGAAGAACGAGGAAACTTGGATCTCGCAGAGGAGAAGGCTGCACTGTTGGTGCAGCTTGTTGGTAACTTATCTACCAATGTTGTTAGAATTTGTATGTAGATGTACAAATGAAAAAAGCAAACAAAACAAAATGCCTGGTCAATTTCTTGCTGACAACTCCTTTATCTCTAGGTAAAGGCTATTGCAACAGTGTGACTGTTTGACCGGCCGGACGGACAGACCTCTGGCACTATGCTCAATTAGATCCAGGCCTGTGGCCCCCAAGTTTTCCTAAAGCTGTTTCTAGTATGGCAGACATGTAGGTCCACAGGGGAGTCATTTATGACATTTGTCGCCTTGGTCTGCTAAGCCAGCCCGGGACATCTCCAACCACTCCTGAGCAGGGCAATTCAGTGCCCCAGTGGGGATAAACCTGATAGGCTTTAATGTCACCCCGCCATGGAGCCTGTGTGGCATCAGTCGCCAGAAATGTCCCCCGTATGCCTCTGTTGTTCGAAAGTCACCATGTGTTGCCATGGAGAGGGCGACCTGTTGCATATGGAGAGCTTATGTGACACTAAGGCTTGCGCATGCGTGTGTTCTCTGGAAGGAGCTGTTATGAAATGCATGTGACATAAAAAAAGATCCAGTGCATTGACACACGCGTGCCAGAGGTCAATCTGAAGCACAGAACTACACATTCTCCAATCTTAGCTAAAGGTCCCAGCACAAAGAGGAACAAGAGGGACGAGCCCCAAATGTGTCCTAACCCGGCTCCTACGCCACGACAAATACTGAAATGGACTCAGTGAAATTAATATTTGTTGTCCTGAAAAGCAAAACAATTTGTCCAAAATAATCAATCAATTTGACCAGGACAGACGTGGTCACTATCAGCAGTTTGTATGAATTTAATACAAATGTGTCTTGTTACGCTGGTAATGACATCTATTGTGGGACAAAAAGGAATGTAGCTTTTCTCTACTGCCGTTTTTCTCATGTTTTTTTAAAATTATAATATACACTTTTACGTTCCTACTTTTACTTGCTACTCTGTAGTTGGTATCAGCTTTCATTCTGCTGGTAGAATGAGGATAGCTCGTGTGGCTCAGGAGTGGTCACCGAGTGGACCTTGAGGCTTTCAGCTGTGTATGCTCAGCCTCACATTCTGTTTATTTGGGTGTTGATCCCAGCCATACAGAGCACAGGCTGAGGTGCTATATGTAGGGGAGGCTCTTTATTAATGTGTGTGTGCTCCGGACTAGCTAAACAGCAGGTAGTCCTGGAGATGGATCATCGGCCAGGCCTTTGGCAGTGATCAGCATGCAAAAGCAACATTGTAATGTAAGTTTGCCTTGTTTGGGAAGTGGCTGACTAGCTGCTGGCCAGGGGAACCCTTAAAAGCAGCCACCCCCTCAGCCCAAGGTAAACTGGAACAGCTAAGATTAGTATTAATCCCTCTTAATGCTGCAGCTCATAATATAGTCATTATGTGACTTTAGACTAAGCCATCCTACCTAACTGCTGCCATTTATTAAACACACACAGAGGGTTTGCGGTCAGTGCTGGGTGGGTATAAAGCGAGCATCATGTCTAAATACAGTAGTATCAGCCTGTTGGTGCTGATGAGATGAGCTGCGGTTACATTCATGTGAAGGTTTGTACACTGAGGCAGAGATGACCGGGCTCTCCACTGAATCTTGCTTACCTGCATGTTGTTGAAAGTCCTCAAGAACCTCACTTATCTTATTTTTCAGTAACATAGACCTGTGTAAAATAAACTACATGTCAAATTCAACTACATCTCCATCCAGAGTTTAGAGCTTTCAAGAAGCTAAACTACCTTTTTATGGTTAGTTCCTCACTCTGTCCTCAATCTGAAATGCCATCGAACAGGCTTCCTAGACTTCAGAGCACAGAGGGACTCCTCTTAACTTCAGGGCTTATCTGTTGATGTTACTTATCTGTTGCTTATTGTCATCCTCACCCAGCCTCAAGAGCAGTTCAAGCCCACCAGTGATGTTACAGCTGGCTGTGACTGTGATGTGAGGGGCATGGACCATGGCCCTCAGATAGCTCAGTAGAAGTTTGAAAGGCTTTCAGTCCAGAGGAGGGCCAGAATCAACTGCTTGGTGCTGCGGGTGGTGGAGTGTTACGGTCATGTCATGGTACCTGTTTGAGTTGGCCAACATACAGTCAGGGCCATAAGTATTTGGACTGTGACACAATTTTTCTAATTTTGCCTCTTTACACGACTCCAATGGATTTGAAATGAAGCAGTCAATATGTGGTTGAAGTGTAGACTTTCAGCTTTAATTCAATGGATAAAACAAAATATCACAATAACCGTTTAGGAATTACAGCCATTTTTACACAGCCACCCACATTTTCAGAGGCTCAAAAGTATTGGACAAACTAACATAATTGTGAATATAATCATTATTTGTAATACTTGGAGGAAAATCATTTGCAGTCAGTGACTGCCTGAAGTCTGGCTCCATAAACATCACCAAAAACAGTGAGTTTTTTCCCCTGGAGATGCTTTGCCAGACCTCCTTCAGTTTGTGGGTCTTTCTGCCTTCAGTTTTAGCTTAAGTAAGTGAAAAGCCTGCTCACTTGGGTTGAGATCAGGTGACTGACTTCGCCAATTGAAGAATATTCCATTTCTTTGCCTTGAGAAGCTCTTGGGTTGTGTTCATTGTATTTTGGGTCATAATCCATCTGCACTGTGAGGCGCCATCCAATCAGTTTTGTAGCATTATGCTGAATCTGAGCAGATGGTTTAGCCCTAAACACCTCAGAACTCATCCTGCTGCTTCTATCAGCTGTGACATCACCAATGAACACCAGTGACCCAGTTCCATTGGCAGCCATACATGCCCATCCAAAGCACTGCCTCCACCTTGTTAGACAGATGATGTGGTTTGTTTCAGATCATGAGCCGTTCCTTTCCTTCTCCATACTTTTCTCTTCCATCATTCTGGTACAAGTTCATCTTGGTTTCATCTGTCCAAAGAATCTTTTTCCCAAACTGGTCAGTCTTTTTCAGATGTTTTCTGGCAAAGTCTAATCGGGCCTTCCTGTTCTTCATTGTTACCAGTGGTTTGCACCTTGTTGTAAACCCTCTGTATTTAGATTCACGAAGGAGTCTCTTGATTGTAGACTTTGACAATGACACGCCTACCTGCTCCAGAGTGTTCTTGACTTCAGTAGATGTTATGAAGGGTTTTTATTCACCAAGGTAAAAATTCTGCGATCATCTCCTTTAGATGTCTTCCATGGTCCTCTGGGCCTTTTGGTGTTGGTGAGCTTGCTAGTGAATTCCTTCTTTTTAAGAATGTACTAAATTGTTGATTTGGTCAATCTTAATGTTTCTGCTATCTGACTGATAGGTTTGTTAAGTGTTTTTAGCCTTATAATGGCCTCCTTCACTTGCATTGACACCTTTTTGGTCTGCATGCTGAGAGTTTCATGGACCAGCTACCAACTGCAAATATAACATTTTGAATCCTATTGTCGGCATCATTTGTCATGAAATAGTGAGAACGTTTGTCAGACAATTGGCCAACTACTTTTGAGCCTCTGAAAATGTGGGTGGCTGTGTAAAAATGGTCGTAATTCCTAAACGGTTATTGTGATATTTTTTTTATTTTATCCATTGAATTAAAGTCTTCACTTCAACCACATATTGACTGATTAGTTTCAAATCCATTGGAGTCGAAACTAAGCAAAATTAGCAAAATAAGCAAAATTAGAAACATTGTGTCATAGTCCAAATACTTAGGCCCTGACTGTATCTATATTGATGTATGGAAGCAGGTATCAACTAGGATATTATTAGAGTAATATCGTCTGATCACATGAGTCATGTTGCATCATAGTCACATTACTACTAACTTTACTATTTAATTCAATGGTATTTATAAGGCCCAATATCACAAATTTGCCTCAGAGGGCTTTACAATGTGTACGACGTCCTCTGTCCCAGGACCCTCACATCAGAACATTTAAAAACTCCCCCAAAATATCCTTCAATGGGGAAAAAGGAAGAAGCTTCAGGTAGAGTAACAAAGGAGGAATCCTTCTCCCAGGATGGACACTTGCTTATTAAAGTGATGTTTCTCTTCCCCTTTACGTTGGAGAGTACAAAGACCAGACAACACCCAAGTTTAATGTTGGCCTGTCGTCAAGTCACTTCTGGCATTAACGGCCATCAGGGAAGTTTGTTATTTCAACTTGTGAAAGTGTGTAAAAGTGAGAGGTATGCTGACATCATCTGAATGTTTTCTACCTTGCTTTTTGCTCATAACAATAGGGAGAAGAAACAAAAGGTCTGATAAGAGATTAGTTATCTTGAGTCAATCATTTTGGGTCATTTGCTCCAAAATGGAATGAAAACTCAACACGTACCTGTTGTCCAGTTTATGTGATCGTGTCTTTGTAGCCTCATCTTCTGGTTCTTTGTAGAAAGGAGTGACACAAGACATCATCAACCTTCTCAGAGTTTTTTTTATTTTGAAATTATGCTTGACCGAGTTTGGCCATTCTTCTGTGATTTGGGTCATTAACACATTAACAAGAATTGTTGCTGATGTAATGTCTTTTTGTATAACCTGAAGACCCCGTTCTGCACAAAGGTCCCAGGAGGGTGGCTGTTTCTGTGTTGACAATCAAGTATACCACATAAAGTTGGTACTGTGGATGTCTTAAAACTTTGGCATAAACATTGATAATAATTACTGGCTGAAATATCAAGAATGTCACCAGTTTCGCCCTTTACAACTTGTGTCGCTTTTCGGCAACACAAAGAACCAAGGATGATTGTTGTTTCAGATGTCGGTACATTTCCTAGAATTGAACGTATGCGTCATGCTGACTTTAATATAGATGTAGAAAGCAGCTATGCGAGTCTAAAAACTCAGTTCATGTAAATAATAAACACTATCGGCGTGTTCATAGTGGCTGTGTGTTAGACCCGGCAGAGTGAAGTTGCAGTGCAAGCCTCTGGCAGTGGTGCATTGTGTCCTGTGTGAACACAGCACACTGGGCCTGTACAGTGTGTGCTTTCCGGAATCCCTCCGGCCCCGTGGGAATGCCATTAGTGGGAGCTGAAGGAGTGCAGCAGGTGAAACAAATAAGGACGATATCTCCACACACTCACACCACAGATTTGTCTCTTTGTTCGCTGCCTGTTCCTCTCTCTCCCCACATCTGACGTATTCTTGCCTGCTTTCTCTCATCACCTCGTGTCGTCTACATTCTGTTTTTCTTTGATGCTTCTTTGTATCCTTATTGTGGAAATGATGGGCTGGACTGTCGGCCCTACAAACACGAAAGTCTGGCCCGACTTACTGAGTGAGTGATGAAGTCACACCGTTGGTCATTCAAGTGTTGGAGTTTCCCCGTTGGCCATAGCTCTGTCAAAATGAATAAGAGCAACAGTCCTTAGTTAAGCTTGGTTCATGCTGAAGGAGACACCGTGGTGAGCTATGAGCGCGTTATCTGTTATCTGTTGCAGTATTCTCCGAAACGCCAGGTGGCGTTCAAACAAAACATTCAGTGAAGAAGCAGGAAGTCAACGAGTTACCAGAAGAACGCCGTAGACCAAACCTCTGCTATACTGCTGCTCAAAAGCAAGGAGGAATTATAATTCATTGTAATCTCATATTGGTCTCCTGTAAAGGAAGAAGTCAAGTATTTAGAACAACAAACGTATTCTAATGAAGTAAAGGTTGAATAATCTTAACAATTTGATTGATTTACTCATATGTTGATTTTTATGTTCTCCTGTTTTTGAGGCATTACAAAATGATTGAGCCAGCTTTCTAAAAATCTGTTCATAATTTCACTCCATTTCAGAGGCCCGATGATATCACTTTTGATGCGTGTTCCAGGGACAATGCATCGAGCATAAACCAAGCTTTAATCTCCTCAGAGGCTTCATACAGTCCTCAACTATTGACTCAAACGAAGCTCATCCAACACATTGTGTGATACGCTGCTTCAAGAACAACTTGTACTGAAACCACTACAGAAAAGTCCAGATGAACATTTATACTATCCAGTAATTGACATTATAGACTCCACTGACCATCCTTTATTTAAAAAATGAGAAACAGAAAAGCACTTTGACCAGATAGTTACTAGGATTCCATCTAGTTGTGTTTCCCTATTGTTACAGACAAAAGCTCCACTGCATGACCATCTGTTATCTGTTTGGCTGGGCTACATTTTCAACCAAATAATTTGGTTGAAAATGTAGCCCAGCCAAACAACTACGGATCCTTTAGATTCCTGTTTTTCTTGTGACCAAGATAAGCTGAGCGGGACACTTTACAGTTACAAGAGCAGCTTCAGTCATCGCTCTCTGGTTGGCAAACGGTGGTTTTCTGCATGTTTTGCTTTAAAAGTGGGTTCATTTGTAATTTCTGTGTCCAGTTCAAAGGCATTTGCTAATATCTGGGGCTCATGTCAGCCAAAATGACAATATTCCGTGCATTTGTGTGAATTATTGTAACTGCATTCTCCAGTTTTTCTTGGCAAATTCTACCTAGTAGTTGCTCTGCGACCTCACCATACGTGTCCGGCGCTCCGTCTCTTATTCTTTCTGCACTTGAGGATGGCAGTTCTCATCAAGAGATGTGTGAAATCCAGTCAGAGCCCCGAGCATGTGTGCTGGTTTATCCTGCCGTATGGATGCCATGTGCAGCTTAACCCTCTACTGTACCCAACCTCTAGCCCTCCAAACCTCATTACCCCAATGTGTGCCTCCTCCCTCCTTCCCTCCTCCTGATCCTGTCCTCACCCCCCTTCCTCTCTCCCCACCCATCATCTTAACCAAGACACATGCTGACATTGGCAAGGGTACATGGTTAGAGGATGGGATGGAAATTGTGTGTCTTGCTCTCCACTGTTTGTTTTTCTGGAAATAGAGGTGATAATACGAGCCTGCCTCATCTGAAGGGCACGTCACTGTGACACTACAAGCAAACACTTATGCATCAATATGAAATGGAATGATTTGGATTGGATGGCTGCACTCATGGCAAGGCAGGTCATTTGAAGAAGTGTTTAAAGAGTTCATGTTTCGTCAGTTTTAATGAAGGACAAATATATTTAACCATGAAAGAGAATTCATGTGAGGACTGTTATTTGACATGAATGAAATGCAGATGAATTACTTCTTTGAGCTCAAAATGCTACAACACATTTCCCTCCTATACAGCACACATTGGTGTTCATATGCACTTCCTCAGGTTTGAATTCGCTATGATAAAACATTCGTTATTTATAAGTACACTGAGCATAAAGTATGTCAATCCATCATGAGGGGACAGCAGGCTGTGGAACACATTAAGTGGAATAATGTGGCCTCTGTGCAAAGTATGCAGCATAGAAAATACATTTTATGTACAGGATAACAGGTGCAAAGCAACACAGTGGCTGGCAGGCTCAGACCCAGGCAGGGTTTGGTGATGAAGTCATGCTGTTTCACTGCACCTACTTATTTTTACTGCTTCTGCTTTTTTTCTGCGGTGAAACGCAAAGCTGCTGAAAAGAATCGTCTATGAACATAAGAAAGCATTTTGGTGAAACCTTTAGTCATTGCAGAGGCTCTCTCCCCCGACAGGAAGGGGGCGACATCCCATTCAATAATCGGTTTCAGTAGAAACTAAATCAGCCCACTCATTCATTTGCTCCCATCAACCTGATACCTCCAGGCAGCTGTTGGTAGCATTAGCTACGTGGTTATATGGCGTCACGGGCAGACTGAAGAAAAGAGAATCTCCACTCTGTTCATCTGACTTCCAGGGCTTCACCTCTGCTGAGCTGAGATAATATCTCACCGAAAACACAGAAGCAAAGCAAAGATCCACTACAAGATACCCGGGACCAGCTAGCCATCATTAGTCACAACAGTCCCTCACAGTGCCATAGGTGCATATATAGCTAACTAGCCTCCCAACAGATCTCAACATGGCGACGCCTGAGCCGACGGGTCGCAGCTAACGATGCTAACGCTGCTAACGGTGTTTACCGGAACGTGGGTTCTACGCTTCCATGCTGTCACTGTTGTATGACAGCAGTGCAGAGCTGCGAGCTAACCAGTAGGGCACGCTCACATGCACTAACATGCACGCTCACATGCACCAAAAGACACGCGGCCAGTCATTTATGTAAACAAAGAGAGGAGAAGCTGTGATAACAACACACACAGAGGGAGAGAGACTTCAACGTTGTAGTTTACTTTTTTTGCCTATATTCCTTAACTCTGTGCAGCAGCCCCATCTACCGCATTTATCGCTACGCACGCACACACACACACACACACACACAAACACACACACACACACACACTCATCCCAGTGGCAGGAGCTCCAGTTTGTGTTAATGATCAGCATGAAGTCCAAAGGACAATTTGAACAGAGCCCTCTGGGTCAGAGGTTGTAACCGGCGCTGTGTGTCTTCAGTGGAATCGTCTTTAACACTTGTGGCAAACAAAGGAGGGAATGGTGGGGGAGTTCTGTGACTTTGTAAAACATGTTGTTGAAAGATGCATACTTATTCTCCAATGACAATGCGGGTGAAATGTAGAGCTGTTCATTAAAGCTCCATCTTCGGAAATGATTTGCTTTTAGTTCAGTCATTTCAAATTGTGTCTAAATGTTTTTAGGGGAACAGTGTGTGGATGATAGCCCGGCATTAAAGAGTGACGTGGAGTCTTTTAACAGTGTAATTGTCTAATTTAGATGTTTTGTGACATGTTAATATTGTCATGTTGATTCGCTCTAACAATAAAAGGGTGATGCTATGAATGAGTGACGGATATGCAACACATCACATCTGAAAAGGCAAAAATCTCCAAAAGTTGTGCAAGTAAAAGTCTCCTTTTGTTTTCTGCATTTTTTCTGATGATGCAGGTTACAGTTGAAGCTCTAAAGCTGGACGGACATGACATGACAACGAGCTCCCACACGTTCACTGTACTTCAGCTTCTTTAGAAAAAAACAACATTCAAGTTACACGTTTCAGACATATCACTGGTTTGAAAAATTAACAATTCACGTAGCAGGCTGACGTTCTTTGAATTAGTCTTACCAGCTTGTCCATGTTAAAGCTGTTATTACTAATTACTACGCCAATATTCATAAACTATGCGCTTATTTGTTTGTTTGGCGAGAATTCCGGTTTTTTTTCCGGCTCGGGATTACAAACGTGCATAAAACACACCAAACATTTTGGGAAATGCTTTTAATTCAACAACTAAAACTGAAACACCAGCATTAGAATAACTGAACCAGAACCACACGGCTTCAGCTTTAATGTGTTCACTGAGATAAAAGAAGCAGCAGCTGTTACGTTTGTTACTTTTCTGAAGAAGCGATGTTAAGACGTCTTTTGATTGACTTGGCGATTGATTCGGCTTCAGGAGCTTATGAGTGCTTGGAAGGCTGTTGGTTCTCTGCTTCTTGAACACTCCAGTAACCGTGTTCTTGTAAATACAAATGCAAACTATATTCCATGTAGCCCTTTAGGAAATGCTCCCCTGCAGTAGCCATTACAGCCGTCCTCCCAAGCATTTTAGAAAGTTTTAATTTCTCCAGGGCTTTCAAATTGCCTGTTTAGGTTGTGCAGAGGCATTGTTCCAAGCATCTATAAAATACCACTGTGGCCCAATGAAATGACCGTATGGAGCGCCATAGCATTGTTTCATCCTAATTGCCCCATCCACAAGTGTCAATTTCATTCAGTGGAATATAGGGGCCGAGGGTAGGGGAGAAGACTGAATGAAAGGAGGGTGGGGGCCGAGGGCCAAGGAAAGCCGACATTCATCAAACTCCTCCCGACAGATGGATCAGAATACTGTCGTGCAGGACTTTGTTCGGCAGATGAACAGAAAGATTCTCCCTGGATTTCATTTAGCCTTGCTGCTCTTGTTAGAGTGTTGCCTTTCTCCTCAGCATCGCAACAAAGGACCCTAACTCTTAATTTTAGCAGCTGAAGAGGTCCAGATCAATAACCATCAGTGTTTGGTTTTGGGCCGCTGCGTCGGTCAAAGGGGGGTTCACCCCTCCCTCATCTGCTGCTCCCCTCTTTCTGCCTCTGGTACACCTTTCATAGAAGGTGTCATCTAGTTCTGTCCATTTTCACTGAAAGCTTGAGAGCACAGAGGTGTCTGCTGCAGTGCTTTCTCCACACATTTCTTCTGCTGCTGTCTGCACGTATAGATGCATCGACTTTATACACGTCCGGCTATGTCACAATCGCTATCGCACGTCTTTCTGTTTAGTAGTCTAAAACCCTACAGCGCCGTTTTACAACCCGACCTTCCTTTGTGTTTCATCAGTCGCACATGTGTTTGTCCTCGCAAAGCTTTCATGCACACCAACGCAACGAGTGCAGCGGCCGTCAGCGCTCCGACTCTCCCCCACTCACACACAATGCTCCCACCACAAATGACGGCAAAACGCACTGTTTTGACACTGTTTATGTCATTTTTCTAATGAATGTGCGCTCCTTTTATTTCAACAGTCTCTTGCGTTTTGCTGTTTCTTTGTCTTTGTCTGTAGCTCCAGCTTGAAAGTGCACAGTAAATTCAGACCACATAACTCATATTATTAGTGTCTTAAGGGCACAGTTTAAGTTCAACCATTTAAATTAATAACATTTATCACCATCACTTTGTATAGTAATAAACTTAACAAAACTCAAAACTATATCAATACTTTTGAATGGCAGTCTGATTAAGGTGCACACCTGTGACCACATTATTACAGAGCTAGGAGGGTAAAGATTAAAAAGTATTTTGCTACCTGGGCGTCAGCTCACAGGTGCATAGAAATCATTTGGCCCAGCCTGAATATTACTAGCATATGCAAAGTCATATAAGCTTTGCAACATTCTCATACTATTTGGACAACATTCAGCGTGTTCTTTGTTTAACTTGCTTTCGTAAGACGAGGAAGCTTCTTCATTGCGATGCCAGAGCCGTAGATGCAATCTTCCTCTGCTTCGGTTTCTAGTGCTCTGCTCCTCCACACTGTGTTTGTACAACCCTGGACTCTTAAAAAGCCCTGCAAAGATCTTTGTGGCCCTCACATTGAAATGTTTGTATGTTTCCATTTGAGATGCTGGTTGGCTGCAGGTATTGTTTGTGTTTCATTGTTACTCCTCTTGTTGTCTGGACAATACGGAGCATCTGCAGCTCAGATTCATCTCCTGCTGGTGCTCCCTGTGTTCTAAGCCTTTTCTGCTCCAGTGCCAATAGATGTGCATGTGTTAAAGATGGTGCTCTCCTGGGGCAAAGGTCCACCCCCGCCTCTCCTCTCTCTTGTTGCTGGGGTCATTTGGAGAGGTAATCCACACATGGCTGGATACTGTCACTACAGCTCTAACACAGAGATGGAGAAGCATGGTGAAGGTACATAGGATTAGGTTCATGGTGAATCGTAATGCGCTTATTTCACAAACCTCTTTTTTCCCCTTTTTTTTTTTTTTTACCAATTAAGCTGACCTGGAGTTGGACTTGTATGCACTCTTATATGAGGACTTGTACCCAGCAGACTCGGCCCTTAGATGGCAACATGCACGCCTGGTTGAGCCCGTTTAATCCTGCCTTTTTTTTCTTTCTCAGTTTTTATTCTGGTCAATGTCAGCCAGAGGTTAACCTGGTTATAGAATGATTGCCTCACCACGCCTGCAGCTGGCGTTATTTATTTCACTCCACTCCACAAGCTCCGGAGATTGAGTCGCAGTACTGAGCCTGTATTTAGACTTTATTTAAGAAGATTGGTGGTGGCCACCGACAGACCGCTCCTGTTCACCGATGGCCGGCTGGATCAATACAACACAATTGAGTTTTCCAATCTGTGGTCTTTGGGAACGCAGCCGTAGCACTTACAGGGTGATCGCCTCTGATGAAGTCTTCATCAGGATCTATTGACAGATTCATTTGAGCATCCCCCCCCCCCACCCCCCACCACACTGTAAAGTAATGGCACACAAAAAGCCTCTTTAAAAAGTTTTCTGGCAGCTGATGGACGGGTCAAACAACACCGTCTCACTCCCTCAGAAGTTATCACTGATATGTATTGTGCTTCATTCATAAGTCTATGTTTCTATTTTATGTTGCAGGGGAACACGTGTTTGTTTTTGTGCAGTTGTTGCTAAATTTACACTCAGAAAAAAAGCTCTCCAATTTAACAACAACTAACTTAAACACCATAAGGGAAAATATGCAATATAGCAGCAAGGAATAGATTTGCTTTTGAAAGCGAGGCCTGAAAGTGACCTGGCGGCAGATAAAAAGACTGTAAATTTCCAAATTATTCCATATTTGATTTCTAAACAAGCTGCAGGGGTATTGGAAACCACACGCTAATGCACGACGGTCACATGTGCACTTTTTGGAAAATGGTTGGACACTCGCGTTTGAAGTCCAAGTTGTTTTTCCTTGTCTGGAGTGGAGCTGCTCTTAAGAAAGCCATAATCCTCACGGTATTGCTGCGGCGAGCACTCCGGGCTCAACATTTCACAGCGCCATGCGTGACTCCACTAATTTTCCCCGTTGTTGTTTTACCTGTTTTGTATTTTTCCCCCCCCCCCCCCCTCTTGACCCCCTTTTGCTCTGAATTCTCCAGAGAAAGAGAGGGACTATTGAAGTGGTGGTTTCCCAGAGAGGAATGCCCTGCGAAGCTCCTCTGGGAACTGATCTGTTGGATCCTATTATTCTGTTGGTCAGCTTGTAGACACTAATGTTGATGATTATGGTTTGCTTCTGAGAGATTACATTTTGCCGGGCCAATTATCTAATGGGTCATTATATTGAAGAGGGATTGTGATTATCTGTAAACTCATATCTCATATTCATGGGCTACTTTATTGCCTTATTACAAGCCCTGTAAAGAAACAAGTTAATTATTAAATTCGTTATAAAGGTTGAATATCCTGTAAACAATTTGATTTAGCTGCAAAATATTTACTCAAACATAGATTTTGAAGACCTCCTGTTTCTAAAGCATGTCACAACAAATTGGTCTTCTTTGTATAATCCTTAGAAATAAAAACCAGTGTTTTTATCAGTTAACTATTTGTCATGTGATTGCGCACGCCGGCTTCACTACGGCGAGTATAAACTAAGCTTGAGTTAACGTGAGCATGCTAACATCCTCTCAATGACATGGTAATGTTAACATGCTTACCATTTAGTTTAGTGTGTTAGCATGAATTTGCTCTACTAGCACTGACAGAAGTCTAGTTTAGGCTGATGGGAATGTCATTCATTTTGCAGTTATTTGCTCATTAACTAAAGTATTTGGACATTCAACCTTTGACCTGAGGAATAGGCAGGATGAAAAGTCACGAATCACCAATGTTGAGCATGAATGTCTGAATCAAATGTTATAGCAAGTCATTAAGAGGAAAATATCATACTCTGAAATCTCACATTGCTGCTCGAGGACAAGTCAGCAGCAGTTAGGTAGGTTACCATGACAACAGTGGATAACACTGGCAGATTGGCGAATTGTAATACTTTTTGGAGCAATACCTATGTATCGGCCGATAACGGTGTGTCTAAAAAGCAAAAATATATTATTATTAACAGCTATATGCTACTCACCCTGTAAGGATGTGAGATGATTGCAGTCATTACTGTATGGCCTGGATCAGGTTAAACCCTTTGTAAAACATGAACAAATGCATACAGACAGACAGTGAAGGCCATAGAACTTTCATTTATTTTCTAGTTTGACAGTCAGTCATGTTTGAAAAGGAACTTCAATAAATCAGCGAGTTGACCTCGGCTCCTCCAGTCCGCATTTCCTTCTGCCACACTGGCCGCATGTCCAAGTGTCCTACAGCCAGATGCTGAACTCCAGACTGCTGCCGTGTGTGTGTGTGTGTGTGTGTGTGTGTGTGTGTGTGTGTGTGTGTGTGTGTGTGTGTGTGTGTGTGTGTGTGAGAGAGTGTGTGAGAGAGAATGGGCAATGGTGCCATCAGTCTGTGTGTGAGAATGGGCAATGGTGCCATCAGTCTGTATGTGTGAGAATGGGCAATGGTGCCATCAGTCTGTGTGTGTGTGAATGGGCAATGGTGCCATCAGTCTGTGTGTGTGTGAATGGGCAATGGTGCCATCAGCCTGTGTGTGTGTGTGTGTGAATGGGTGAATATTGACATGTTGTGTACAGTGCTTTGAGTGATCACTCAACGAGTAAGTTGCTGTAAAAATGCACGTTTATTTATCTTCTCATCTACCTCGAAAATGCTTCATAAACGTATTGTCTTGAAGTGAGAAAAAGTCTTGTTGTGATTAAAAGTAACACAACGATTACTTTGTGAGCACAGTAAAAGCTACAGCGCTCATGAAAAACAACAAATGCAGCAGCGCAAGCACTTCCATCATTGTCACTTGCTTTGGTCCATGTCACCAAAGCTCTCTTCTTCTTCTAAAGTCAATTATCTACTTTGCTGCTGTCGATAAACGTCATGCTGTTGTTACAGACACCTCTGACTCGCCATCCCATGAATGTATCAGGCTTATTGTATATATGATTTGAATTATTGTTGGTAATTGGTAGATACGCACATGTATGTATATCACAACAGATTTCAGAGATCTCATATTGTGTGTGTTGTGTGTGTCTTTCTCTTGCCACAGAGCTTTCTGATGTTGAGCCAAACGTTTTTCTGAGGCCCTTCCTAGAAGTGGTCCGCTCCGAGGACACCACTGGACCAATCACAGGGCTCGCCCTCACTTCTGTCAACAAGTTCCTTTCCTATGGCCTTATAGGTAAGAAATCAGCAATAGAAAGGCAAAGTCCCGTCCCTTCTGGTGGACCACCATGGGACCTTATTTCTGATAAAATATGTACAGTAGTCAATGACTGGCACCAAATAATTAGTTGATCATGTTTGAATTGTGCCATATATATATATGTGTGTGTGTGTGTGTGTATATGTATGTATGTATGTATATATATATATGTGTGTGTGTATGTATGTGTGTATGTATATATATATGTATATATATATATGTGTGTGTGTATGTATGTGTGTATGTATATATATATGTATATATATATATGTGTGTGTGTGTGTGTGTGTATATATAT
>NW_022280098.1:1816023-1819420 GCF_004355925.1 Anarrhichthys ocellatus | reverse complement strand
GTGTTTGGTGCTAGGATGCCGGTGTGTTTGGTGCTAGGATGCCGGTGGTCAAGTTGTACCTTAAAAGTATACCAACATCTGTTTTTAAAAGCACTGTGCCGTCAAACATTTTGATAGGTGGATTAATTGATGTAATTGTTGGTAGTATTAGTTTTGACCATCATCGGTTTAATTTATCTGGCAATAATCTGTGAAGGTCCAATGAAGTTTTACCACACATAACCAATGACAGACTTCTTATAGACAAGGTGTTGGGGACGGTCACACAGAGACCTACCTATAGAACCCATATTTTTTAACCAGATGAGTGATCACCACCTTAGATATGCGTCTGTACGGAGACACAGAAAACCAAATTGGACTCTTTTTTTAAATGTAGTTTTCTGTTGCACAAGTGTGTTTCTATTATCCTGCACTCAAACTAGTGTTTCATTTGCAGCGCTTCTTCTCTGAACTGTTTTGTTAAATCAGGTCATCTTTGGCCACAATGGTCCATTCCCATCCTCCATGCGTACAGTTAGGACCGTCCTCATTAGCCTCATCATGGAAATGTGACGCAGTGTCTGCCAGTTGTTTAGTTAACTGTGAAATGAGCAAGCATCACCAGATGTTGGTCTAAACAGCAGGGGTTGAATCAATGATACATTGCTGTCAAAACAGCTGCAGCCGTTGCTTAGCTAGATAAGAGCTCACAGAAGCTGCACTCTGTTTAAGGAGCTTCTGGGGTTATACTTTTCATTAACGGGTCCTTTGAATGACGTGAAGTTTTCTTTTGCTGTATATGTTACTTTCATATACGTTCATGTTGGAATTGAAATCTCTTAAAAACAAAAACGTCATGCATGTTTATGTGAAATGTTCTGTGGAACAGATGAAGTCCTGTCTGCCAAAGCTCACACAGATGTACTCACAGTATCTGTTCACAGATCGCTGTCTGTCGCTCCAGACCTGACACCAGCTCCCCTAATCCCCCCCACCCCGACGCCATCGCTCCACCAGCATGTCACCAGCATTGTTCTAAGGGCAGCACAACTGTTCTAAGGGCAGCACAACTGTGCTGACGCAGCACACGTACGGCGCTCACTCTCCAGTTGTTGTAAAGATGACAGAGAAGAAATATGACAAGAGTTCTACAACTTTATGCACGCCGTCGCATCTCAGTTTGGCCTTTGTTCCTCAAACAGCACAAAGCTGGCATCTCCTCGTTTTACCCAGCCATGCTTCCATTTGTCCCGGTGGTGCGGGTGGGGTAGGGCTACGAGCATGTGATATTAAATTAGAGTTCAAAGAGTATTGAAACCCGATCTGAAGAATGTGTAGTAGACTCCCAGAGCACACTTAAGACATCATTTCTCATGAAAGTGTACAGAGACTGTCTAAGATTTCGATTTTCAAGGAGAGCTGCACTGTAAAAAGCCAAGTCTGCAAAATATCACATAGCGTTCCAATGAGTTTTTAATTAAGTGCTCCTTTGATGGTTTGATGCCCATTTTCATTTTTTTATTTTAAGTAACCACAGTGATTTTACATTTTGTTTTTTCAGAATTGTCAAACACATGACATTTGATTGCTACGTTTTCTCTTCTGAATTGTGTCACTGACAGTTGATACATTGTATCTGAGTGTTTTCATGTTTGCCAGTTGCAACTCAAAATGGAAAATATAATTCATTTCCTAAATTAAGGTTAGATAGGAAGGTAGATAAGATGGATGGACAGACAGACTAAAGGTTAACACTAGGACCAATCCCTAACTAACTGTATTGGTTAAATTGTACGCTGTACAATGATAGTAGCCTATAATATACTGTACTCTGGTATTGCAAGTCCACTAGATATTGTAACACCCATTCAGGCAAAACCATAATCCATACCGTAGGTAAAAGGAACCCTTAAAACACAAAAGTTGGGTTGTTTTAATTTCCTTGTGTTCCCATAATACTATTAATGAGAACATTCATAACAAACATATCTGTCTGAAGACGGTACTAAGGCCATTCTTCAGCACATTGTTAAATATAAATATAATATATACAGCGGGTAAAATAAGTATTGAACACGTCACCATTTTTCTCAGTAAATATATTTCTAAAGATGCTATTGACATGACATTTTCACCAGATGTCGGTAACAACCCAAGTAATCAAAAACCAAAACAAATAACTTCAGAAATTATGTTATGTTTAATAAAATGGAATGACACAGGGAAAAAGTATTGAACACATGAAGAAAGGGAGGTGCAATAAGGAAAAGCCAAGACACCAGCTGAAATCTATCGGTAATTAGAAAGCAATCCTGCCCCTTGTCAGTGCAAATTAATATCAGCTGGTTCAGTCCCAACTGATGGCCTCTAAAAAGGTGTCTCATTACCAAGGTATGATTGATTGATTGATTGATTGATTGATTGAGGTTGATAAAAATCTGCTGCCATCTACCAGGATGATGAAGATGAAACGAGGGTGGACATTTCAGCAAGACAATGATCCCAAACACACAGCCAAGGAAATTCTCAACTGGTTTCAGAGAAATAAAATAAAGCTGCTAGAATGGCCCAGCCGATCAGCTGACTTGAATCCAATAGAAAATCTATGGAAAGAACTAAAGATCAGAGTTCATAGAAGAGGCCCACGGAACCTTGAAGATTTGAAGACCGTTTGTGTGGAAGAATGGGCCAAAAATGGGCCGTCATTACCAACAAAGGCTTTTGTACGAAGTATTAAATATATTTCAGTAAGCGTGTTCAATACGTTTTCCCTGTGTCATTCCATTTTATTAAACATAACTTAATTTCTGAACGTATTTGTTTGGTTTTCTTGTATGTGTGGATTACTTGGGTTGTTACCGACATCTGGTGAAAATGTCATGTCAATAGCACCTTTAGAAATATATTTACTGAGAAAAATGGTGACGTGTTCAATACTTATTTTACCCGCTGTATGTGTGTATATATACACTCACCGGCCACTTTATTAGGTACAACTTGCTAGTACCGTGTTGGACCCCTTTTGCCTTCAGAACTGCCTTAATTCTTCGTAGCATAGATTCAACAATGTGTTGGAAACATTCATCACAGATTTTGCTCCACATTGACATGATGGCATCACGCAGTTGCTGCAGATTTGTCGACTGCACATCCATGATGCCAATCTCCCGTTCCACCACATCCCAAAGGTGTTCTATTGGATTGAGATGTGGTGACTGTGGAGAACAGGCAACGTTTTTCAGATCTTCTGTTGTCACATGTTGGTGAGCCTGTGTGAATTGTAGCCTCAGTTTCCTGTTCTTAGCTGACAGGAGTGGCACCCGGTGTGGTCTTCTGCTGCTGTAGCCCATCTGCTTCAAGGTTCCACATGTTGTGCGTTCAGAGATGGTATTCTGCATACCTTGGTTGTAACGAG
>NW_022280098.1:1807412-1816013 GCF_004355925.1 Anarrhichthys ocellatus | reverse complement strand
GATTGGCTGATTAGCTATTTGTGTTAACAAGCAATTGAACAGGTGTGCCTAATAAAGTGGCCGGTGAGTGTATATGATATAAAAGTGCCAGTGACCAGGTAAGAGGCCTGTTGATGAAGGTGCATGTTTTACAGTCTGATGGCTTGAGGAGTAAAGGAGTTCTTACATCTACTTATTCAGATTCTTTATGAAGAGGTCTCTTTCCCCGGCTCAGGTTGCTGCTGTGTCTAAAATTGGAGTGAAGGTTTGATGTACATGCTCAGGGCTATTTCTTGGTCAGTGCCTATGATTTTTCCTGCTGTACTGATTTGACTTTGTGGCCTGGTTTGGTCCTGTTTGTGCTCATTACCACAGATATGACCAAAGATAGCACTCTCACAACATTCTGACTTTAAATCAAACCAGCAGGAGTTCGTCATTTGAGGCTTCCAGAAAAATGGTTATATGCATGTAGCATTCATGGTCTTTTCACAGCTATGGCTTAAGCTAACATTAGCTAAGATATAGCATTTAGTAGTTAACTTTTGCAAACTTGAAATCAATGGGCCATAACACATTCAGTGAGGTAACGAAATCTTTGCATTCAGTATTCTGTTGCCTGAATGTGAACCAACAATGTACAGTATGTGTCATCGATGGGTGGCCAGCTTTAGAGGGAGCCCAACTTTGCTGCCGTTTCTAATTGCATTATCACATTATTCACATGTTCAGGACTCCAAACACTAAGTCTACAAATGGACTTCTCCTTCATCAGTTAATTCCAGCTGTGTAAAGGTGGTGAAAATATGAATCAAACACTGACATATGATTGACCCTGCAGGTTATAGTGGGAGGATGACATAAGTGTTAACACACACGCACGCGCGCGCACACACACACACACACACACACATATACACGATGATGGGCCAGCTCCACAAGGGGGAACATTTGTCTTCTGAAAATAGCAGAAGGAGCCATGTGACTTGGAAACTATTTCAAGTAATGTCCTTTTCTTAGGCTGACCACATGCACACAGATAGTGGCCTTGAGAGAGTTGATGAGTCATTTAAGGCAGCGACTCTGTAAAAGAATGTTCCACTCTGTGGGCTCACTGTGATCATGTCAGCAGCATGTGCAAGGTGAGATTCTGTCTAGGAACAAAGTGGTCTGTCCTGAAGTAATAGACAGTGAAAGATGTAGCCCACTGTTTATCCTGTGTTCTCTCGTGTGTACTGTATGTGTGTGTGTTTGTAGAAAGTCAACGGCTGTCCCTTCATGACCAACGATGCAGGCTTCGCCTTGGCCTACGCTGTCATAATGCTGAACACTGACCAGCACAACCACAATGTCCGCAAGCAGAATATCCCCATGACTATAGAGGTGAGTTCACTCTCTCTCTCTCTCTCTCTCTCTCTCTCTTTCACTCTCACTCTCACACACACACAGGTTTCTGTGGAAGACCTACCTAGAAGTGAGAAAATGTTTGTGTGTTTGATTTGGGTGATTTGCCTTGCGTATTTCCATTTCTAATCCTTTGGTCAATAAGCGTTGACCGTTTCGGTGTAAGAATATGGTGGTGATGAAGGAGCTGTGAAAAGTCACTGCCAACGCGCTTACTCTGTTAAGTAATGATAAATATACTCTGAACTTTGGGGAATAGTTCACCTCTGGTGTGAGATGGAGGCTGGGCTAGAGTCGTAATGATAGTGTCACTCTTGTTTGATGTGGTCGTGTCCAGCAGGACTTTTTGTTCCTGTCAAAGCTGCATCAGCTCGCGCTTGGCCTCTGCAGACAGCGAGCTGGAGGAGTTTATACTCTATAGGCTGCATTATTCTCCCAAACACCAGAGGGTGTACAAACAAAATGAACTGTGAAGAATCAAAAAGACAGCGAGTGTAACTCAGAGATAAGACCATAGACTACCTGCAAAAAGATATAAACCAACCTCCATATCTGTAATCTCATATTCATGGACTACTTTACTGTCTTTGACCAAGCCCTGTAAAGAAAAAGTCAAGTATCACATGCATTATAAAGAAACAAAGGTTTAATTTCCTGTAAACAATTTGATTTGGTTGGAAAATATTTCCTCAAACATAGATTTTGAAGACCTCCTGTCTCTAAAGCATTTAAAAGTGAATTGGTCTTCTCTGTATAATCCCCAGACTTGTAAATGGTGTTTTTATCAGTGAACTATTTGTGACAGTCATGTAATCGCGCACGCCAAGTTCCAAACATTCAGAGGTGCACGAGCAAGCGCCTCCTCCACTTACCTCCGGCTGTGATTACGTCATTTCTGGCGCGAGCATCGTAAGCTTCACTACAGCGAGTATAAACTAAGCTTTAGATGGCATAACACCGTACCTTTGTCTATAACAAATGTTAGTTTGCAGATTAAATTCAGAAAAGGAATCAAAGCTGTGTTGTATTCATATTTGTATTTTTTCTCTCACTGGGCATTCCTCTGCTCAGAAAGCCAACAGCTGTAGGCAGTGGTGTTCTGTCCGAGAGGAGAACTCATCCTAAACAGGCGGAGGGGGGGGGGGGGGGGGGGGGGGCGCGGGCTGTGCTCTTGTCTCTCTCGGTCTCTCTTCATCTGCTGTCTCTGTTTTCTCTGTCTTTGATTGACAGCTGCTGAAGACTAAACAGAGCCTCTGGGCAGCCTGTGAACAGTTTGTGGGTGGGCCACTCTCACTGACCAACAATAGCAAGCACTTGCTTTGCTCTCCGTCTCGCTCTCTTTTAAGGACACATACTTTGTAGAAATGCTCTGTCTTGAGTCGAGTCATACCTCATCACGCAGCTGGTGTTGTATGGTGTTTAAATGATCCCTACACATTCCTAAAAGGTCAGTTGTGGTTTGATGAAGAAGGCTCATTGACCTCCAGGCTCAGACAACAGGCAGAGGCTTCCACACAATAGTTTGGTGAGGGCCAATAAAAGTGGCGCCAAGCACTGCAGTTACTTAGCAGCTTGCAATGCGTAGTGTTCACCAGAGCATGTGTCGGCAGTGAGGTTATTTTTGAAATGGGAAAACTATGCCCAGCATCACTGTAAATCAGATCCTATTCCCGAGGATGTGACAATGAGATGGCATGTGTTCAGTGAGGTGCAGGTAAGGTCAGTCTCTAAACTTCGTTTGGTCCATAAAATACAGCACGCTGCTGGGTTTTTGAGCCTGTTTGTACCAGCAGCTGCACCAAGAGCTGCTCTGAGTGTGAGACAGTGTGAGTCCCTGATACTGTATGAGCATGACGGATAGAAATAGATAATAGAGCTCTGATCCTCGGAGGCCTCCTGCTGTCTGTGGCTCTCTCTGCCGGTGTTTATTTCTCTGCGTCCCTGCAGAGAAACTCCTGTTTCCTCTCCTCTTACCTGCCAGTGGGACAATCCCGGACTTGTCAAGGCATAAGATCGAGCCTTGAGGTCGTCAGTCATCACAGGGTGATTCTGTTTATTTACAGGAGGCTCTTGGCTCTAATCCCTGTTTTCCTAACCCTGCAGCTAAAGCGTATTAAGTGACACACAGCAAGTGTGTTTCCACACAAAGCCCTTTAATTGTATGTTGCTGGATGCTCAGTTAACGAAGCACTGAATGCCAGAGGCTTGGGTGTCTGAGCTAAGCTCCCGTGTTGAGATGCATTGACTGACATGTTGATGGTGGAGAAATGACCATTTGACTCCTAGAATCATGTGAGGTGTTTGATTTAAGTTTCTGCCAGAGAAATAAAGCAGATTAGTTCCACAGCTAACTGCACTTTTTTTTTTTCTTTATGCAGCAATTCAAGAAGAATCTGAAGGGAGTGAATGGAAATAAAGACTTTGACCAGGACATGTTGGAGGATCTTTACAATGCTGTCAAGTAAGCTGCCATCACACAACTGTATGTATGTAATGTACGGCCGTACTCTCAAACCCAAAGATAGTCATTCTATAACCACATATGATCTTCTTATTGGAGAATCTGGAAATGAGAATGTTTGTCAATTTTGTTAAATATATGACTCAAATAATTGATGGATTATCTCAATTTTGCAGATACACTTTGTGCAAATCCATTAATTGTCACATTTTTTCAGCTCTAACCAAAAGCTGGTATTAGATGTCTGGTCAGGGTCATAATGGTTTTTATTTATTCTTTGATCAGATTGTTCCCGATTTAAACTTTTTCCATTTCTAAACCATTTGATTGAGGCAAGTTCTTTTACGACTGCTTGTGTTTGACAAACATATTGATATTGATTAATGTGAGGCAAATGCTTTGACAAAAGTTCTCCCAGCCTTAATTCATGAGCCGAGATGTTTGTCCTCTGCAGGAATGAGGAGATCGTGATGCCAGATGAGCAGTCCGGGTTAGTGAAGGACAACTATGTATGGAGTGTGCTGCTTCACCGCGGTGCCACACCCGAAGGTCTTTTCCTCCACCTGACACCCGGCAGCTACGACCATGACTTGTTCACCATGACCTGGGGTCCCACCATCGCTGCCCTCTCCTACGTCTTTGACAAGAGCCTGGACGACAACATCATCCAGAAGGCCATCACTGGCTTCAGGTATACAAGTTGAAAATAGTCAGATGCTGAAGTGGCGGAGCAGGGAGATAGTTTGAATAAGGACTTGAGAGTCTGGGGCCGCTGAGGGTCATGTAGAGCGATTTGATCCCTGGCTCCCTGGCTTGGGCGATGCGCTGAACCTCAAGTTGCAAGATACAGGCCAGCACCTTGTACCATCTCTTGTACCATCTGTGTGCGAGTGTGTGCAAATAGGTAAATGAGAGGCAAATTATAAAGCGCTTTGTCCTCTAAGGTAGAAAGCGCTATATAAGTGCAGTGCATTCCCCGTGTACTGCTTTATGTACAGCCATATAAACAACCTCCATATCTTCTACATTGTCTGACCAACCACACCGTGTTTACTGAGTAGGTGATGAGAATCAAACTCTTCCTGAGCCTGATGAGACGTTTGTCTCTGCTGGAAGCATTGTCTCATATTTACTTAAGTATCCACAGAAATCTAGTCCTTGTTAAAACATGAATCATTTGACATCCATAATAATGAAATATAAAGCAAAATGTTATTCAGTGTTTTATGTGTTCTGTGTCTTTCTGTCGTTGCAGGAAGTGCGCCATGATAGCAGCTCACTATGGCTTCAGTGATGTTTTTGACAATTTGATCATCTCCCTCTGCAAGTTCACCACTCTGAGCAGCGAGGTGAGAAAGAAGTCCACAACAGCATGTTGTGCTAATGTGGTCAGGGTTGTTTCACCAATATGTCATGTGGACATCAATCTTCCAGTTGCAGTTAAAGCTGACATTTGGGAACATAGTGCAGTGAAATGTTATTTTAAGAGCTCCAGAGATAACAATCATAAATTGTTTTGTTCATAATTTGATCATAAAGTATCGTGACCTCCTGATATGTTGTCTTTAATTTGATTTGGTTAATATTATCGATCAATGCTGTACTTAATGTGGCTCACAAACACAGACAAGACAGAACAAGTAAGGTATATATTTAATTGTTGTTTTGTTTTAGTCACACATGTTGCAAATGCACACAGACACACGTGTGTGTGTGTGTGTGTGTGTGTGTGTGTGTGTGTGTTTTGTTATAGTAAAATACAAATACGTAGTGCAACAGAGAATGTAATTTTTTTTTTTATTTGAATGAATTCATCAAATTTTATAAAATGTTGCTTGTAATTAAGAATCAGTTTGTCAAATGCTTGCGCAACCAAACATCTTTCAGCTGCAGAAGGCAAGAGCTACATTTGAAATACTAGTTTATAGTGACACACACACACACACACACACGTACGTGGCTCGGTAATGGCAATAAAGACTTCATGTCTAGGCGTGATAATGTGCCGGCTCCTCCTGGGACAATAAAGACGAGCTATTCATCTAACACCTCCCGTAAATGAATGAATGTAATGACAAACAAAATCCTCTCTTGTAACTAAAGCCTCTCTTGTAACTAAAGCGTTATTAGTTCATATATATATATATATATCAATATATATATATATAAATAAATAAATAAAGACAGTATCTGTGTCAGAATGTCTGTTGACTGAGTGTTGGTGTGTCCTCTCCCTGTGCAGTCTGTGGAAAACCTCCCTACAGTCTTTGGCAGCAATAATAAAGCACAGACAGCAGCCAAAACGATGTTTGACCTCTCCCATCGGCATGGCAACATCCTGAGGGAGGGCTGGAAGAACATCATGGACTCCATGCTACAGCTGTTCAGAGCCGAGCTCCTGCCCAAAGCCATGGTGGAGGTCAGGACTACCAAACTCAAAACACTCTTTGTGATAACACTGCAGATACTGTGGCTTGTAGACAGAGAGTGCATTCCACATGTTCTGCTGCCATCTACTGCTCACTACTCAAACACTGTGCTTGTTGCCTCAGGTGGAGGATTTTGTGGAGCCCAATGGGAAGATTTCTCTTCAAAGAGAGGAAACGCCTTCTAATCGGTATGTGCAATTCTCATCTGCCATCTGTTCGTATGTTTACATTAGAAGCTAATGGGAACATGTTGTCAAGGTGTCACAGTGAGATGTTTATCCAGATATAGCTACACTGCTGTGTGTTTGTGTCATCCCTCCAGCCATGTTCCTTTCTCGTTTTTTCATAAAATCCTCTTTAATTCCTAGAAGAAGAGACCAGCTTTCTATAATACGAAAAATGTATTTAAAAAAAAACAATCCTGACCGAAAGGGCCAAGAGTAAAACTTCAATGTCTCCTTTGTTGCACGTCAGTGGTGAGTCGGCGGTGTTGAGTTTTGTTAACTGGTTGACGTTGAGTGGAGCCGAGCAGTCAGGACTTAGAGGACCGTCCACGGAAAACCAGGAGGCCAAGCAGGCTGCTGTCCTCTGCATAAAGGTACTACTCAGTAAACACTTGACACCATCTGAAGTTCTGATTAATGATGTTTAGGAAAAATGAAGACACAACGTGTACAACTCCTGATTAGACATAGAAGACTGAGTGCTGGACCCTTAATGTAGATGATCAAAAAGAAAGACTAGGACATGTGTCGTGCCCGTAAACGGCCACGGTGCAAAATTAAAAAGTCGAGGAGGAGGAATGATGTATAATAAAACATTTGTGTTAAATCCGAGAAATGCATTTCAAAAGAAAAGAGTAGTTAAATGCCATAGATAGTAATTAGAAGTCTCATGTTTTGTCTTTGATACTGCAGCCTTCTTGCTGCATGATCACTTGTATTAATGCAGAATAGTGTGTCAGGTACAGCCAGGTGCATATCTGCTTCACTAGACACAACTAAACATATTGTTCTTGATTATTAAGACCTTTCCCACACAGGGGGTGTGATAAATAAACCACACAGAAATGCAAAATCCTTGCCTGATTATATCTTGCATCACAACTATTCACACCAGGCAGGCAGAGGACCAACGATGAGGAGCCTACTGACCCAGAGCAGCCTCTGGCAGTCTGTCTGGCTAAATGGATGTATAACCTGAGCTACTGCTCACTATTGTATTGAGTTTCCTTTTAGCCAAAGCTGAATGTGAGTTCCATCTGGTAAATAGTGACACAGTGTTGGTGTTTTTATTGTGAAAGTAAGAAGGGAAGGAGTGGATCCGGTCTGCGCTGCCTTTGTCAAGGTTGAAGTTTACCGTCTTGGTTCTATCCAAGGAGCCTTTGTGTTGTCTTAAATATCCATTCCACACAACATGATTTGTGGAAGTCTTCATTTTTGGTGGTTAAAATCCACCTCGTTCTGAAAAGAAGTTGTGTTGCTCCTGGTGTGTAAAGGCTGTTAATGTCTTGGTCTGTATTCGTCTCAGGCTGTTCATTAATAGTTCTGAAGCTTCTGGCTTAAGCCAGAAATACCGTACACTGATTGGAAAGACATCATTTGTGTCATGAGAGACAGAACGACTTTCTCCACAAGACTGAAACTGGACAAGTTTCTTCTTTCCAGGGAAATTCACAGAACCCTAAATTAAGACGTCATTGTTTCATATTTTTCGACATGACTTTTCTTTCATGCACATAAACGCATCGACTGTAACGATTTTGTGGTTTAGTTAAATGACTGCATTGTTTGTACAATGACTTCACCCATTCCGATAGTTAGTTCACTGTATAAGATTGTGTCATCACTGATATTTCTGTCTCTCCTTCTAGCAATGTGACCCAGAGAAGCTGATCACAGAGAGTAAATTTCTCCAGCTGGAGTCTCTACAGGAGCTAATGAAGGTTTTTGTTAGTTCTTACCAACATTTCTTTCAATGTGTATGTAGCTCTTGTCTTGCTGTGTCTTGATTTTAGTTCAGGCTAGTATGGATACATGGCATTTACTGTATATCATGGTTGGGTCATAAAGACAACAAAAGCAAACCAGATTCTCCTATCCAGGCTCTGATATCAGTCACCCCAGATGAAGAGACTTATGATGAAGAGGATGCTGCCTTCTGCTTGGAGATGTTGCTGCGTATCATTCTGGAGAACCGGTAGGAAAAGGAATCTGTCAATAATCCATTCACAGCACAGTCCCAGGTGTTGTCTGAGTCATTGAACATCTCTCTCTCTCCGTGTGTGTGTGTGTGTGTGTGTGTGTGTGTGTGTGTGTGTGTGTGTGT
>NW_022280098.1:1785295-1807402 GCF_004355925.1 Anarrhichthys ocellatus | reverse complement strand
TGTGTGTGTGTGTGTGTGTGTGTGTGTGTGTGTGTGTGTGTGTGTGTAGAGACCGTGTGTCGTGTGTGTGGCAGACTGTACGAGACCATCTCTGCCATCTTTGTGTCCACCCCAACGAGAGCTGCTTCCTGGTGGAGAGGGCTGTGGTGGGACTCCTTCGGCTCGCAATCCGCCTGCTACGACGAGAAGACATCAGCTCTCAGGTACACTAAACACACACACACACACCTGGACTCAAACACTGCAGCAGAGTTGGTGTGATGTTACTGGATGAGATAATCATCTCAGGTCAGCAGACTGTCACAGTGGTCAGACTGAAAGGTCAGCTTACATCCGAACAGCAGGTTGTGTTTTTCTGCAGACGGGTCTTGTTGATCTCCTTTACCAACACTCTGACTTTGTGATTGATTGTCTGCTTCAAGCCTATCTTTTAAGTCTAAATCAGGCAGTCTCTGCAGCCTGAGGACACCAACTCTGGTCTGGCTTTGATTCACAGCTGATTCAGTGGGTTTTTATCTCTTTTCTTATTATTTCCCAAACACACTCGTGTCAAAATGCTGCTGAATACACTGCTTCCATTTCAATGCTCAGACGTCTTGAGTAAGCATGTACGTTGATTGCTGCCCACCTCCTGCTCTGCTATTGGTCAGGAGAACTGCTCTGACAATGACCTTCTGTCAACAAAGTGGAGCATGATGTTCAATAAGCTAGCCAATGAGTGAGTCTTAGGACAGAGCAGTTCTGAGTAAAGCCAAGTTCACCCAACACCACTTTGAAAGTGAACTGTTCTCACTGTGAAACTTACTCTCTTGTAATCTCTTGAGGTCATTGTGGTTTTCACACTATTCAATTCAATTTGATTTATACAGCCCAACATCACACATCTGTGGTATTAGGCTATAGCGTAGTTGGGTTTGTTGATGTCGTGGTTGGTGCGCACATGTTCACAAAGTAGCCTGTTTCCACAGGTCTTTACTATTTTCCCTATGTAGATAAGTAATGACTCATGTTATGTTTATTCATGCAAACATCCAGCACTAGGTGCAACAGTAACTTTGGTCTTTGTTGCAAATGCAACACATAGCACAACGGGGTACAGGTGACCCTTCCTCCAGGACTCCCCTCCATCCGTGTCTCACGCTCTCATTGGCTGTAGCTGACAGACTCCCCAACAGGTCCAGATACTGATTCTGCTACATATCTAGAATGTGCCATCGATGCATCGACGAGACTCTCGGCTCACGTCTGTGAACAGTTGCCACGTAGCGCTCGAGCACAATGTGCAACCACAGATTCTCTGATTGGCGAGCGGGAAATCAAGGCTACAGTCGTGTAGTGTGAACTAGGCATAATGGAAGACTGGGACTGTGCAGCCCAATGTGCACAAACTAAACCAAGCGTGCATCACCTGAGCTGGAAAATATTTTTGAAAGATGTTCTCAGCGTTCACATGGACAGTAGAGGAGTTAGTCATGCTGCTGCCCTCTGTGAAGTACAAGCAACAGTACAACCTTGATAAAGCCATTGTTCAGGTCTGCATGGCTGTTTGATCAATCAGACACACTGTTGCACATGTTCCTTCCCTACCCCAAATACACACACATGTGGTGGAAAATAAACTGTTAAACCTCCCGCTGAGAAATAACCGAGATGAGAAAACTCTTAAATATAAAAACATATTTACTGAACAGACACTAATAATAATTCAGCTGAATGGATAGAGCTCTTTCCCCACAGACGGTTCGGAGGTCTAACAACAATGAATCGTTGAAACGGAGTATATATGCACATTATCTCGTCTCTCCCCCCCCCTCGCAGATGTCCTCCTTCTCTGTCTGCCAGGTTCCCAGCCTTGGTATTGTATTTTCGTGGGAAGAGGGTTAAGTGGTGAGATCAGGATGACGTCATAGCAAGCCATACATGATATGCCTGAGATATGATAACATTCATTATTTTGGTTGAAATTAGTCTAGTTGCCGTCGTCTGCATATATGCAGGTTTAAGCGATACTAGTTATAACTAAAAGAATGATATGATAAATTTCAACACACACACACACACACACACACACACACACACACACACACACACTCTGTAGTTTAAAGTCAATCCCACACATCGTCCTGCTCCCACAAATACTCACTGGAGCACCACGGGGAGAAGGACTGAGACACTGCTGGTGTTGGTCTGTTGATGGGATTTGTTGACAGTAAGTCAAATATGCAATACAGCAGCAGCAAGCCTTTTCTTCTAACAGGATTACATCAATGACACAACAACCGTAAAAGAGAGACAGTCAGACTTTTCAGGCGGGGTTGTCACCAGGGTCATTAAGCTAATGTTGCATTCAGTCATTCAGTCAGGGGGTCACTGACAATACGGGTCAGTCATGTTGCCATGATCACATTGATGACCTACAGTATGATATAGTGAGGCTTTCATACTCATTTTACTGGACTGCACCAGATAATCCAGGTGTTGATGTTTAGTATCCACCTTAGTGTTCCAAATAGAACGCTGTCTCAGCACCGATATCATGGAAACTCTTCCATTGGGTCCAAACAAAGACTGAGAGATGTGTGCTGATAAGCAGGTAATCTAGAGCTGACCTGACCTTGTATTAGGAGGGTGACCTACATTTAAACCCATCATCTAATACTCGGAAATCAGCTTTGCATCTCAACACTGTGTTTGTGTTTTGTTGTTTGAAATCTTATTCCTATATAAAAGTCAAATTCACAGAATGCTACCGTTTCCATTTAGTCACATGGTATTTCATTTACATTTTCACTTAGGAGAGTGTTTGTAATAAAGGAAAAACAAGAAAGAAGTAGAAAGAATGAAAATGTTTGAATTTGATATTTGACCAGATTCTCTTCCAGCCCTGATCTTCTCTCTCCATGTTCACACCCACAGGTTCTCCTTTCCCTGCGTCTCCTGCTGATGATGAAACCTCCCGTGTTGTCCCGGGTCAGTAGGCAGGTGGCCTTTGGCCTCCATGAGCTGCTGAAGACTAATGCAGCCAACATCCACAGCACAAATGACTGGTTCACGCTTTTCTCCTTGCTGGAGTGCATCGGAGCCGGAGTGAAACCGCCCGCCTCCTTCCAGCTCGCTTCCACCCCTACTGACAACGACACAGGTGCAATATTTCTCTCCACATCATCAGGTTGACCTCATTTGATTTTGGTGACCACTGAAGACTGTCGTCCTTGTCCATGTCGATGAGTCCTTGGGCGAGACTCTTAACCCGTAGGCTGAGCCTGCGGTGTGTGAATGAGTTACTTCGTCCTGATGGGCAGGTGGCACCTTGCATGGTAGCCCCTGTTTTCAGTGTGTAAATGGGTGAATGACATGTAGTGTTAAAGCCCTTTGAGTGGTCAGAAGACTAGAATAGCGCTATACAAGTGCAGTCCATTTACCATTTACGTCCGTCCCGTTCTTGTGAACGCGATATCTCAAGACATTCTTCAAATCTTCTTGTAGAAAGTTTACTTTGTACCGTTTATATTTGACGGTACAAATATGAGGAATGAGGAATTCTCTATCTCCCCACCAGCACTGTATTCCTAGCACTGTAGGAAAGATAACAAAGTCCCCAAAAATTACTATTACAGTTAGAATAATGTATGAAAATCCATATGTTACCCAGAGACTCTCCTTCTTGTGTCTGGTGATACTGAGGACATGAGAACATGTTGGTGTTAATATCTAAATACAAACTGCAGTTCAATCACTGTAATGCTGGTAAATTGTTTTTGATATTGAAATGTGGACATTCAATCTTTCTAGTGCGTGCTCCCTAACGCTCCGCTTGTTTGTTAATGCAATGCTGTTCATATTTTACAAGGAATGTCTTTTTTTGCATTCACATATTTACAATACGATACATAAATATAATTAGTTGCTTGTTATCCCTCTAAACTGTTCAGCGATTGTCCCAAAAGTTATTTTTGAACTCATAAAAGTTGAGTATTCACCAAACACAAAGTAGTGGCATCTTTCAAGAACAGATTTTGACCCACATTTTTGTCTTGTGTCATGCAGTCAAGAAAATGAAAGTATAATTGTGTACTTTGTGTCTCCAGGAGCCCAGTCAGATAGCGAGCTGCCCTCTCATCATGTTAGTGAAGTGAGTTTAGACCGGGGCTACACGTCTGACTCAGAGATCTACACGGAGCACAGCAAGACCAGGATCCCTCGCTCCACAACAGATGTGGATGTAGCAAGCAGTGGATGGCTCGTGGTCAGCGCGCGCACGCACACACACACACACACACACACACACACACACACACACACACACACGCACACACTTACAAAATACCTGAATGATGAGCAGCGAGCCATGCTGTATATTGTACATGCACAGTCACTGAAACATCCTCAGTCACGTGTTTAGGATCACATTTTCTAACCTTCAAAATAAATGATATTTGTATATTCGTTTGATCAAACTCTGATGCATATTTGTGTGTCTGTGTTTTGTACTTTTGTCCAGGTTGGGAGAGATGACCTGGAGATGAGTAAGAGCCCTCAAGTGAACTCCAAAGCTCAGCTGAATCATCCCCTTGTGAACCAGTACAGTCTGACGCTGGGTCAGGACCTGGGCCAGCACGACACCAAGTCTCTCATCAAGTGTGTAGAGACGCTCTCGTTCATCGTCCGTGATGCCGCCCATGTCACCCCTGACAACTTTGAGCTGTGTGTCAGAGCCATACGAGTGTTTGTGGAGGCCAGCCTCAATGGAGGTGAGACATTTACAATTCCATAGGAGCTATTTTAAGAAATCTAGATATACTAGGAACTTCAAGGTGCAAGATCCAAAATTGGGGGTAATTCCCAATGCTTCTCAACATGTCGACGGCGAGCTGAAGGCAAACAGCTAACAGTGCTGACAGTGCAGAGTACGGCAGAAGTGCTATCAGAGCTTACAGTGTTTACCTGAGGGGGAACCAGAGGTTGGGTTCTACTCTTCTGCCGCTGTCAGTACGGTGTTATCAGCTGTAACCGCCGTGTGAGAGCAGTGCAGAGCGGCAGCTTTGAGCTAACCAGTGGGGCACGCTCACATGCACTAACATGCACTAAGAGGCTCGAGGCCGGACGGCTATGTCAGCAAAGAAAGAGAAGCTCTGATAACAGCAGAGCAGCACTAACAGACTTCATTCTCTGCTCAGGAAGTCATCCATAACGATGTACACTGACGATGTCACTTCTGAATGAACTTTCTACACAGGAGTAATGGCTCACTGGTCACATGTGCTATTCATGCTTAGCTGCGACCCAAAGCATCCCTTTACCTTTCAAGTTATTTTCCATCTCTGTGCATACACGTTTGATTAAGTAGAAATCAAGTAATAAAGGAGTATGCCAAGCAAATACTACACAAATCCGTCAATCTCCCTCCAATTCCTAAAAATCTACTATTTTCTATATTTGCCATGGTTTGCCTGAGTTACTCCAGGATGGACGACTATTTGAGAAAAGACTGTTTTATGAATCAAATGTTCTAGCAGCGTGTAGAAACTTTTGATTCAAACTACAGCAGCAACCCTGTGCCTTTAGTCTGCCCGACATTCTTTTCCTCTCTCTGTGCTTTAACCTCCTTCTCATCTGCCCCCAAAACCTCTTCCTCCTATTTTTCCATTCATCCCTCCCTCCTGCTGTGTGTGATCTACACAATGACAGGGGTTAAGCTGGAGATATGGTAGTGGTGCACCTATTCATTTCCTGCTACAGCAGTGCTTCAGGCCATTGGAAACATGCCGTCAACAGAGCTTTACACAGACGAACAAAAGCGATGGGTCGATCAAAGCACTGGGCTGAGGCACGGCGCTAATCTCTTTGAGATACTGATAGAAAGTGCAGAACCTGCCATTACTCGATTGAGTGTTTGTGGTCTGACTTCATATTGTTTTGTTGAAGGTAGTTTCAAGATAAATGGGAAGTTTTTGAAATGGCCTAGAGCTGTGTGGTTGTTTTAAGGATCGGGCCATCATGGATGTGATTAGTTCATGACGAGCTCTTTAGGCTTCATAATGGCCGTACCACATAACAGAGGGGCGTGGCCACCGGATGCCAGTAAAAGCTGGGTGTAGTGAACTCCCACTATTTCCACCTTTTCCTCGGAGAGAGCTGTCATAATTCACTCTGTTACTGGAGGTTTTCATCTGGGGAGGTGGGTCTCCCTCTCTTCACTTGAACTGAGTTTATTCCTCCGCTCCGGGGACAGACGTGGCTCATGAACATGGTACATCAGGAACACCTGGAGGGTATTTCCTCACATTTGGCACAGACCTCCCTCTGGTCTACATGAATTGATGCGATTTTGGTTGTCAAAGGTCACTGTGACCCCACAAAACATGATTTTGGCCATTATTCACAAATTCAAATGCCTATTATGACAATTTCACACAAACGTCTAATAGCATAAAATGAGGAAGTGATGACATTTTGCACAGACACAATGTAAGCTGTAACTTCACTGGTTAGCGGAGGGAGACATACAACCGCAAAGCTGTGATTTTAGTTTTCTGTTTGAATAATTTGCTTCCTCAGGTTACCGCAACCATGACAAGAAGAAGAGCCACAAGTACGACTCCTCCAAGTCCCGGATGAGAAAGAAGGCAGGGGGAAGGGATAAGGAGGGCGGAGGTGGAACGAGGCGAGGTGGCAACCGGGCGTCCAATCAGCGTCCATCACGTTCCCACAGTGACGAGGAGGAGGACGAGGGTGTCCCTGCCAGCTACCACACGGTGTCATTACAGGTTAGTCAGGACGTAAGTACAACAGCACTCTTTACACTTCCACCTTATTCTGATTTGAGCCCAGCATCTCGTTTCACCCAAACATGGTCATATTCAGTGTAGGTGAGCATTTGAGTCCATGCAGCACTAAAATGATTCGTTTAAAGTCACTTAGCCCCTCCCCCCGTGTTGCATAGTGAAGCTTTCCTTACAGCTGTCATGTGGAACAAAGTAGCTGTAACTATATATAGTTACAGCTATAACATTTAATGTCTATAATATACAGTATTGATACTGATTGTATCAAATAATTTAAAGAGACAGACGTATTAAGGACTTGTGTAATTGACTTCATGTGTTTTAAACCTCAAAATCCCAATATTTTAGTGCACACACCCTGTATTCACTTTCACTTGACATTTAGACTTCTACTAGATATAAAGCCGTACATCCTGGTATTAACACTGGTGTTGGTGTGTACAGCTGTTAGACCTGATGCACACTCTGCACACAAGGGCTGCCAGCATCTACAGCTCCTGGGCAGAGGAGCAGCGCCACCTGGAGGCTGCAGGAAGGAAGATCGAGGCCGACTCCCAGACCCTGTGGACCAGCTGCTGGTGCCCGCTGCTGCAAGGTAGGCATGTTTGCAGATTTGTTTAGTAAGTTCATATTTTAGTTAAAACTCAGTGTATTCATCTTCCATAGAGAAATAGTCTATGCATTTGACAAAAAGCCATCAACTTATGGATTCTTGGGTGATCTTGAGAAGACACATTTTATTGTTGGAGTATTGACTTTGATCTGTGTGGAAAACTGTTTTTTGATAAATATTGTAAATGTTAATTTTATTTATGGTCATTTTTTTTGTTTACTAAGAGTGTGATTGTAACACTCCAAAGTACTTGATATTTGTAGTAACAACAGAAAAAGAAGAACAAATAATAATCAGTGACCCACTTGAGGCCAGAGTGCAGGGTCTGTAAGGAGTGAGCCTCCTGCAGCAGGTTTTACTGAGCCTGTGATCCAACAGCTGTCTGTAAAGAGACAGTGAGGCAGGAAACAGTGAGGCAGGGATTTTCATGCAAGCCTGAACTTTTATGCAAACCTGAAGCTTACATTTGAGCTCTCACTGGGTTGATGTTTGTGACTATGTAAACATAGTTAATAATTTCAAATCAAAATTTCTATTTTCACCAGTTCCACATTTTGTCTGACTGTTAAAATACACAAATAAAGTTGGTCAATGTAGATTTATATTATGGTAGTGCTGTTGTCATTATATCTCTCTTTCACACACCCCCCCCCACACACACACACACGCACACATATGAGCCATCACACAGTGTTTGTTCAAAAGCCAAAAAGCCCAAACAAAGCCATTTGTGGTCTATATTTAGCAGTCACACTTTACTTAATTTAAGTAGAATCCAGACAGTTGAAAGCTTTTATATAGAGAATACATGAGGATTATTTGCCTAAATTTGGATCTAGCAAAGAACACCAGTTTGTGTTTTTAGGCCACGCTTTCTGACAACATCGGAGCTCAATATGCTCATTCCACCTTCTAACAACACGGTGCAGCTTTCCACGGTGCCCTCTGTTTCATTACAAGAGATTCATTTGTACTCATCACTCTGTACCTCATGAAAAACAACAATAAGAACTACACGCTATCATTTTGGTTTATAAATGCTGTGTCAGTTTATCACATTCCTTCTCACATTTAAAACTTAAAATCAGAGCAGAGCCCAGGGGGCTATTTCACAAAAGCAGAATTAAGAAATCCCGGCTAAAAGAAAAGGCCAGACTTGACCTGGTACAGTCGATGCATTCTGGATGAGGAGGTGTAACAAGGTAAAGCCAGGTGTAAGTAATCCAAATATATGCACTTTCACAGCTTGTTGCAGCAGACCACGAGGTCGATAACAGATTTACTGACGCTAAAATGGAGAAAAGGCGTTCCACATACTTAACACCCAGTGAGCAACAGCTACTAATGGAAGTTTACTGAGAAGCAAAGCATATAAAAGGAAAAAAAGTTATCGCGGCCAATGTTTTAAAACAGCGAGAAAAAGCGTGGCAACAAAAGCAGACTCACTGAATGCAAAAGCCTAAAAATATACATTTACTAACCACAATTAACTGTACTTTGATATTTGCCCAAATGAACAGTTGTACACTTTGCCTTTTAAAGTGAGAAGTGGTTGCTCAGGAAATTCACCATGAAGATTACAAACAAAAATCCAAAGAATTAACGGTAGATCGGGACCAGATTACTGATGTGATCATAATAAATCACTAATAAACTGAATGTTATTTTTTGTATTGTTGATTGTTTTGCTTCAAGGGAAACATACAGCATGCACAACAATGTAGGCTGGTACAGTCACTGAAATATGGCTAAAAAGGCATTTTTGGTAACTTTCCCTTTACACAATTGGTTAGGATTTTCTCTCTCATTTAGAACATACTGGGGACACACAATCCATTAGTGTGAGGTTGACCCACCTTTTGAGGTGATGTGCCTGGTATAGAATGAACAGTACACTATGCTAGTTATTAGTCCAGTGAGCGGGGCCTTTGCAACTTTATCAGCCATTTTTAATCGTTATCTCAACAAGTGCAATAGCATATTCATCAAACGCTGTCACAATAAGCAGGAGGAGGACCGTCTAATGCGTCCGCTAAAGAGTACCTTCGTGACCTTTTTAATGTGAACTCTTTGCATTTGTACTTTTGAAGCTGTAATGTATTGTGGATAAAATAGCAAAAATCAAATCATAATTTATCAATAATAATAACAGAATAATGCAGGGTCACTAGTAGTACAGTTCAAGTGTATGATAAAACTAACGATATGAAAACACGACTCTTGAATACATTTCTATTTTTTACACAAGGCCTTAACATTGTGCCTGTTTGAAATGAGGTTAAAACATATCTTTCAGAATATGCATATACATAAACCATCTTCATGATGAACTGCGTTCTGGTGTTTAACAGCAAATAAACGAAGTGGAGTTGGCTGAATCCTGCTCCACACATCACATGAAACGTATCACTTCATATTTTAGCCAGAGACCTCTTCAATCAGAGGTCAGACCTTTCAAACTCACACCTGACGATTGAGACACCACCGCTGGCCGTAACTAGATACAGATATTTCTGAGTTCAAAAACATACGAGATATTGATGTATCAGCAGATACTCATTTCTTAACACACACACATTAAGCAAAAACATGTTTTGAAAGTTATTCCTTCAAATTATTTTTGTTGAAAGAAGTGTGACCAATATATGTACTGAGCAAGATATCCTCTAATTGGATCTCTTTCATCAACTTCAGTGTGTTGTGACCTACAAGCTCTTTACCAGGTTTTAGACCATTTGTGAAACCAGGGGGTCATGTTGTTTAGAGGCTCAAACATGTACAGTAAGATGTTAATATACTTGACTTTGTTCTTGCCTGTAACACCTCCGCGCACCATAAATGTGTACAGTATGCTTGTAGCTGGTTCTGAGGAGATCAAGAGGGATTGATGAGAGGTGGAGGATAACTCATGTCTGTCGTATGGTTGTCCACTCCAGGCATTGCTTGGCTGTGCTGTGATGCCAGACGTCAGGTCCGTATGCAGGCCCTCACCTACCTCCAGAGGGCGCTGCTGGTCCATGATCTGCAGACACTGGATGCAACCGAGTGGGAGTCCTGCTTCAATAAGGTCAGAAAGAAGGAGAGCTACATGTCTGCTGCTCTCAAATCCTCTATCTGCTCTTCTGTTAAACAGAGCAGGTCGATCAAAATGTGCTGATGAAGTTGGATTTTATAAACTAACTCCTTTATCTGCAGTCCCGTTCCTCACTCGGTCCGGTTGTACTTCCTGATGTAGTGTGTGTGTGTGTGTGTGTGTGTGTGTGTGTGTGTGTGTGTGTGTGCGTGCGTGCGTGCAGGTGCTTTTCCCGTTGCTGACTAAGCTGCTTGACAATATAAGCCCAGCAGATGTGGGCGGTATGGAGGAGACCAGAATGAGAGCCTGCACCCTCCTGTCAAAGGTTTAAACAATACACACTGCAGCACGCACACAACAACAACCAGCACATGTTCCCACAGGAGCAGAGCATTCACACCAGCTGTCACATATTTCACCACACACACGCATGTACGTGTTCAGCTTGTGTTACCCTTCTTCTACGAGCTCCGTGCTGTTTTTGTATTTCCTTGTTTATGGTGAAGACTTGTTTTATTAAAAGATGTTCAACTTACAGTGTGATTGCATTATCAATGACACATCAAGATTTCCATTTCAGTATAAGGGAATAGACACAAAAGAGAGGAATGGAGAAATAATAAACATGAGCAAATACACGCAAATGTATTTGTAAGAAAGGGTTCATTAATTAGTGTTAATTAACATGAGGATGATACATCGACTTATATACATACATATGTACATGTAACAGGAGATAATACCATATACACATTACTGATACAATAACCTGTTGTAGTGGTACTGAAGGGGAACACTAATTATATTATGATAATAATAAAAAGTGTGTGTGTGTGTGTGTGTGTGTGTGTGAGTGTGAGTGAGTACTTAATTTTGGCCAACATGTGATTGGCATGAAGTTAAGGATACAACAAATAAGATGGAAACAAGAGGAAGATCTTTATTTAATCTGGAGAGATTGAACTTGCTCATCAGGAGCAAGTTCAATCTCAATGATGTGGAGAACATGCAGCACATGAGCTCTGTCTCCCGGCAGCAGCTGTGGACTGATCATGTGTGCTTGTTTTCCGTTGGTCCAGGTTTTCCTCCAGCACCTCTCTCCTCTGCTGTCCCTGCCCACCTTTGCTGCCCTCTGGCTCACCATTCTGGATTTCATGGACAAGTACATGCACGCAGGCTCCAGTGACCTGCTGGTGAGAATAGTCTTACTACTAACATACAGTACTGTAATGTGATTGTAGCTGATATATCACGCTGATAGCTGATGCCTTCATTCACCTGTGGATACGGTCTCTGTTCTCTCCTCTGATGGGCTGCCTCTGGTTTTGGTTGTGTAGTTGGAGGCCATCCCTGAGTCCCTGAAGAACATGCTGCTGGTGATGGACACAGCAGGGATCTTCCACAGCGCTGACTCCAGGACAGGATACTCAGACCTGTGGGAAATAACCTGGGAACGAATTGTGTGCTTTCTGCCTCACCTGAGGGAGGAGCTCTTCAAGCAGACCGTCATACAAGGTACTCAGCAGATATGCAGGGATGTAGAGGGTGAACAGCCCGATGCAATGCCTCCACAACATTTGCATAATAGTTTGTTGTGGTACCAGGAACTTGATAGTGTTTCTCGTGAATCATCTTTGTTTTAGATCCAGTGCCCAGTCCTCCAGCAGAGCCCGTGCAGCCGACACCCTCGGCAGGCCGGCCTTCATCCCCTCAAGTGTCTCCGCCAGCTGCTCAGCCAACCTCCCCAGTCCCAGTTAACCCTGCAGAGACACGGACCCCCAGCAGGCCAGCATCACCCCAGGAGCGCCAACCAGCCGGTGTCAACGGTAAAACACTGACGATTCCCAGCAGTCACATCTCACCACATGCTCTGTGATCACCACGGCTTCTATGCACATCTATTCAAAGAGATAACTTTGGCGGTGTGATAAATATGAGCCCAGATCTAATAGTAACCCAGCTTTGCAGTGAGGGAACACTCATTTCTCCTCTGTGTTTTCTAGGATCGGCCCGCTCGTCTCCGGTGCCACCCTTGATTCCCCCCGTGCCATTAACAACGTCCCCTGCCCAGGCCCCCTCACCCTTGAGCCAGTCCCCCCTCATCCTGCAGCCTCTCGACTCCCCCCTGCAGGTGGGAGTCCCGCCCATGTCCCTGCCAATCATCCTGAACCCCGCCCTCATCGAGGCCACGTCCCCTGTACCACTGCTTCCTGGTCCCAGGCCTACGAGCCCTTCTGAGTAAGAGAGCCCCCCCCCCCCCCACACTCTGTCCTCTTTCCAGCCCTCCCCCCCTTAAACTACTGGATCCCACGGACTTCAACTACAGCTTCAAGAGCTTGTCACAAGGTTCTTTAAACGATGTAACATGTGCGAGAAGACAAAATAGATGTGCCACCTCAATTATACCACATTTTATTCAAAGGAGAAGAGACGTGAGGTTTTCTTTTGCACGTTGTTTTATTCCTGTATGTCCAGATATCCGGGAACAGGAAATGCAGGATAGAGTCATACTATGAAAAGTATTAAAAGTAAAAGTGTGATTGAGGTTAAGTGGGTTGACCGTACCTGTCGATAACAACCATGGTAGCTACCATGAGAGGGCTGACTGTGTGCTGCACACATGGCCAGCATTTTATCGGCTGATTCCAGTCTTTTAAACTCGATGCATCATATATATTTTAGACCAATACAATAAAATACAAAGTCTGATTCTGTTTTCCCACCACAGCTTTATTCTTGGGAATGTAAGGCAGCCGTCAGTTCTTTTAAAATCTCATGAAAAGACCCAACGCTAACAGTTAGTACGGCACTCCATGAATCCACATGTGGTGCTCTAGTGAGTGTTTGAATGTGGATCCAAATACACTGCAGTGTGTGTGTTGATGGTGATGAAGGACCATCCAGAGCAGCAGTTGGCTCATTGATGAAGAACACGTATGAGGCTGTGGCGCACTCACTAGACTTGTTAGGAAGTGTCAGCGGGGCTCTGCTGGTAGGAACACAGATATAAACTACCACCACCACTGGGGGACATGGTCTCAGGACGTCTACAGGTCTGTTCAGGCTACAGCCCTGGTGTCCATGTGTGGGAATATTCCTGATCTGATCACCATCGGGTTCATGTATTTAGGATAAACGTTGATTAAATGTGTGGAATAAAGGATCGGTATATCCAAACTGGGGTTTAGTCTAGAGGTAGCACCGTCACTCCCATGTTTTCTCATTACCCCCTCCCCCTCTCTTGCATAGCTGCGAACTTAATAAGACCAGGCTGACCTCATGGCTTTGCTCACACACCTGTGCTTCATATTCATTTGGAGATTTCCAGCGGGGACAGTCAGTGAGTTATTGTGGTTGGAGGTACTGCATGTTGTTGATTAAATGAGATTCCCAGAGCTGTTGTATCACCACTGTTTGATCAGCGTCTGATTGAACACTGTACAGAAAAGGACTTTATTTATTTACCGATCACTTTGTGCCTCACAGAGGCTACAGACGGAGACACTGGCCCGCTCTCTTTCTTTCTTTTCAACTCTGCATGAGCTCTTTGCCCCCAACGACTAAACACCAGCCGTGATTCCTCTCCCACCCAACAGAGAGGGGCTGTGTTGTGTGCACATGATGGACGGAGATGTCACATCTACCACATTCCAAAATGGAGATACTTGAGCGTGCAGTGAGCTCAGTCCACTGCATGGAGCAGAGCGAGGGATCCATGTAGACTTTAGTGTTTCATGATAAGTCGAACACATAATGAAAGAGTTCCGTATTGATGCCATTTGATCATGTTTGTGTAGCTGCAACAGTGCACACATGAGTCCCCCAGGGCCTTCATGTAGACTCGTACCACACGGAGGTCATAATGATGACGGCAGTAACTGAACCTCTTCTGCTTACATGTAATCATTACTGAACATTTACTGAAATTATAACATTTAAATAGTTTTACTTTGAAAATCAGCCATCTCCATAGATTTAATTTTGTCTGCAGGTTATTTCAGTTCAGTAAGTTTCATCTGTCATGGGGCCAAAGGCTACATATCACATCACACACATAGGACAACATTATACAATCCACCTTTTGTAAATACTGAAATATATAAAGTGCATAATAACAGAGTTAACTAATTCAGATAGAAAATTAAAGAACATATCATTATTTTGCACAAATTGAATCTAGAGACTCATGTTGAAATTCCAAATGAGAGAATTGAGACGGGAACATCTGGTCTGCCAAGATTAGACGGATCAGATGACATGGTGTGAAGTGACTTACCTGAGGTCTGCTCCGCCTCCTTCAGGGTCATTGTCTGTTCACGACGTCTGATTCAGACAAACTCTTTATTTGGATGTGAAAGCTGTCAGTGGAGCTCTGGTGCAGAGGGTTAGTGCTGTTGACCACAGCTGAGATCTCTGTGTTGTGTGTCATATCATTTGGTAACCATGGAAACACATATGCTCATTAGCATGCGAGTACAGGGATTTTACCAGATCAGCATAAAAGTTAAAACGATGTTTTAGCAGTGACCACAGTAACTGTTCCCTTGTTTATTTATGACTTATGACATTTGTGATTATGATTCCATGACCTGACTTCATCTGAGTTTGTCTGATAACATTTGAGCACCTTGAACACAAGTGGCACCACTTTGACCGGCCTTCTGACCACAGTGGCATTTAGAGCCCGTGAGTTCAGATAGTTTTAGGAACATGTTGAAGTGCTGTCGTTTCCTTCGTATGTATTCAGTCTGCTCCCATAGAAAGCGGCTGCCGCTGTCGCATGCTGATTGTGCCTTGTGTGCAATGACATGGAGCCTGACCGGCTGATGGAGACTAATTCACCATTTTAATGCCAAATGACGTAGAGTAGAGTAAGGTGTAGACGTGGACAGCTTAGCATCCGCTCAGCGTGGCCCTGGGATCCTCTCGGTGATGTGACATGTTATTTATTGAGTTGTGAAAGAAGAGGACTTCTCCACTGCAGTACAGCTGTTGGGTGACACTACAGCCTCATAGAGCCGCCAACAGGAGATGTTTTGTAAGCTGTGTTTATTTGTTGGAGGGGACTCTTATCAGGTGTGGAGTCTTGCTTGAACAGGAAATTACATGAATATAATGTGTATATATAAATGAAAGGTAATGTACTTTTTACTATGTAATAAATATAATGTAAAGAAAGTGCTCATTGTGTTGTTTGTGTTGTTTGATCACGTGGATCACAAAGACTCCTTAAGACACTAAAAGTCCAAGAGAGCAACTTTACACCGATGAGAGAAGAGGTATGATATGAATTATTATTTACTAGCTGAATAGTTTCAAGATCTCTGGCAATTTCTGAACATTGTCAACTTGTCTCTTCTGACGGCTTTACGACTGCTGTGGTTAAACCCTTCCTTCAATAACCAGACCGTGATAACTATCCAGTCTTTAACCCTCGGTTATTTTCAAAAGTACCAGAAAAAGTCGTGTCTCAACAACTCTCACACCATCTCCTAAAAAGTCTGCGTTCAGAGCTCGTCACTCCACCGACAATGTGCTGACTAAAGTAAATGATCAACTGATCTCAGGGCAGCTGTTGACACTATTGATCACTGTATACTTATTGGCCTGGCTCTTGAGTGGTTATAACCTATCCTTTTCTTTCTTGTTCCCTTTAATAAAATGACGTCAATATTTTCTCATAATAATATTGGGCCTCTGCTCTTCTCTCTATAGATCACCTCTTGGCCAAATAATTAATTTATTAAATGTATCCAATTAGAGACCTGCTTGTCTGCTGTGAAAAGATGGATGTCGAATAATTTCTTGCTCTTAAAATCTGATGAATCTGCGATGCTGGTCTTTGGCTCTGCTCCACATACACACCAGTGTGATCCCAACGTCAGACAGACGAGTGGTGTTACGTTTGATTCAACCCTCTCTTTTCACCAGCACACCAAATCTTTCACCTTTGCATCACAGATCAGGTCGGCTTTGTATCATCCAGACTGGATTATTGTCAGGTCTTGTTTTCAGGTCTGCCTCGTTGCGGTTGGAATCTGAACTAAAACCATGTGAGATGCATCTTTGAGGTGCTTCTGATGACTTACAAAGTTGTCATTGGACACGCCCCTTCCTACCTGATCTCCTTAACCCTCATATTACCGTCAGAATTCTCTGCTCTCAAAATACAGCCGGTTTCACTCTGGGGACAAAGAGCCTTTTCCCATCATGCCCCCTTTTATGGCATTACCTCCCTCCGGACATCAGACTGATTCTGTTGATGCCTTTCAATCCAAAATCCAAACTCGTCTTTTTGCTTTGTTATTGTGTCACGTGATGAGTTGGAGAGGAGAACCGGGGTTGACACAGGTTGTTGTGTTGGAGTTCAGAAAGTGAAGCCCAGTGTTCTCTCAAAGGTTTGCAAAGTCGTGCGTGTGTGTGTGTTCACACAGAGAGGCTTCTGGGGGTGTAGTTCTTCTAGACTTTCTAATAAATACTTCAACACTTTTACAACTAAACGCGACTTTCTGGACTTTTTTAAAGTAACAAACATCAAATGGTGATTTGCAGAGTCCAGTGTGGAGAAGTCAAAGTACTGAGAGACACATTGTTGGTTAGAGTCTGCACATGTCTGTTGAATGGAAGTGGAGAACTACTTTGTGAAATGTAACATTCTGAAAACAACAGCCGATCTCTGGTGTAAAACATCTGAGGTTTTATTTCAAAGCAGAATGAGAACCACAGTTTTTTTAGTAAACTAAGTGTATCAGAAACTACAGAGGCCAGCAAAACGGTTCTATTTGTACATGGAATGTAAAAACATCATTGAAACGAGGGACCATAATGTCAAACTGTACGGATTCAAAGGACCTAATCTATAAAGAACACAATCTCATGAGGGGACAGTGGGACATAAATGTAACAGCACTCCACTCACACAGATTTTTTTTTTTCCCTCTTTAACCAACACAGATTCTACCCCAACCCCCCCCCCCCCCCCCACACACACACACACTCACACTCACACTCTCTGTCTCATCAACTATCTACACCATCTGCAACAAACAACAGTTAAAAAACAACCCCTTTAAGCAGGATCCTCACTTGGCGTCCAGCTTGGCCATTTCCTGAAGGTATACTCCGATGCTCTCACTGTCGAACAGAACAAAGTAAATGTTTTTCAGGGAGGAGCTGCTGGACGACACAAAATGGTTGGAGATGGCCTTGAGGATGAGCTGGGCGGCCGTTTGTTTGGGGAATCCGTTCCTGTGAGAAAGATTGAGGTGGTGAGATAAATCTCACTGCACCAAGAGTTCATGAGGAACACTTTAACAGTAGGGGCCGGTGAAGACTGATGTATAGCATCTGAAGCTAAGACTAAGAGCATCAGACCATAGTGCTGAGACATGTCATCGTAAACAGATTTATAAGACTGACACTACTGCTGATACAGATAAAATGACAATTACAACCAACAAAATATGACACTGTTAAGTCTGTTTATGTCATCCTGACAATCAGACTAATCATCTCCATATTAGACATTCAGTTTGGAAGGGTAACCAGCAGTGCAGTGAGAGGCTGAGGCTGAGTCGGACTGACAGGAAATATAACCAGAGCCTATATTAGTATTATTAGACGACACAGCAGATTCTAAAAGCTTTTACGAACCAATCGTGACAAACAAACAACACGGAAATACTGGCCTGCGAATATTATACGTCTCGGGCTTTTATTGTGAAAGGTATGAACAGAAGAAGTGGATCTGGTCTGCAATGCCTTTATTTGGGAAATGAAAGCTGCGGAAATATATTGAAAATATATATTAAATATAATTGCTTTCAAGCGATTAATTTGCTGGCAACATAGGACTGTTTTAGTCTCACACAACGTGGATAAAAAGACAAAAACAGCAACATTGCTTTTTAGCCCCCCCGCTGTTGGTCTGAACACGGCCTTAACCCCAGCAGACAGTACAGACATCAAAATAAATGATTGTGTGCTCAAAACACAGCAACGGTACACAACCCTTTTTCAGACCTGGAGTTATGCAACACTGGTGCTTTCATCGATCTGTTAAAGTGATGCTTTTTAGTCTTCAGTCTGGTTAATGGGAGTGTTTACATCTGTAACAAGGCGTTCCACATGTGGGCCTCCTGTGTCCCTGCTGGACCACCGTGCAGAGTAGCAACGTTGTGTTTATTAATGACCATCGATCACCACCACTTCTTCCAGTGCATCCACAGAGAGTCCATTTCATCGTTTATCAGAGAGTACTCGTTCTGGGTTGTAAAGCAGAGAATGATGATGCTTTAAGTTGGGGCTCTGGTTTTGCTGGATATTCATTTATTCATCAACAACATGAGAATAAATATAATCATTTTCTGATCGAGAAGAATCGGAAACATTTTCTCTGTACATAAGAGATGATGATTTAGAGATCATTTGACCTGCTGCTGCGGTCGTAACATTAAGCCGACTGCCTTTCTCTTCAGAGTTGGGAGATGATACTGTCCTCATTAACAACACACCTTTGTTTCAGTGCATGGACACTAAGCAGTCAAACAGCCTGAATGAGACCTTCATGTGTATAAGCTCTGGTGACCTGCGTGTCAGCTCACAGTGGATTAATAGATTAGTTTGAAGTGTGTCAGAGTAGAGCTCACCGTCCAGCAGGAAGTGCAGGGAAAGCCACGGACTTGAGCTTCTTGTCCTCTGCCGCCGAGAGGCAGTTCTTCACCGTCTTCTCCAGCTGGTCCTCACACTTCTCTGAACCCCACTGAGGGACGTTACAGTGGATGATGAAGCGTGCTGCCATCCCACTGGCCTGGCTCACTGCCACTGCAAAGACACAGACGCTGAGCTCGACAGTTCAACCCTTAGACTCCCTGTTTAATTCATTCATTCGGGCCCCTTGTATTCCTCAAACTATTTGTTTTTTTATAATTCGGTGGTGTCGTAGTTGTTGAAAACGATTTTTGAAAATGATTGCTCGTGAGCTCCGATCACACTAAGCAGCGCTGATCAAAGGAATCAAAATGTCTGACCCGGGATCGAACCGCCAATCTTCTGATTGAGGTACAACCCGCACTCACTTCTGAGCCACAGTCACGAGTTTTTGTTGATTTCTGGCATCAGGACTCTGCTGAGTGAAAACCCTCTACAAAGGTGTTCTTAAGAGAGGCCCAAACTTAATGGACACTATCAGAATGCTGTAGCATGAACAGCGTTGGACTCATTACTTTTAAGTCTTCAAAGGTTCAAAGAGGAACCAAACCAGATCTATGTGAAGGCTGTTGGTCCTTCAAGGTTGAAGAAAGATGGAAGTACTGGACGGTAGCAGAGGGATGGGTGAGCACATGTCTACAGCTCTCCATTAAAAACAGGCTGAAACAGAATCGCAAACAGCACCACTCATACAGTTTGTTCCATGTGTGAAGATTCTGTACCTGATGCCACCTCCAAAGGCCCCTGTGCTTTCCGCAGCTCCTTGACCGCCTCCAGGAACTCCCGGCCTCCGGCCTTCTCCAGGGCATTGCCTGAAAATGTCACAGCAGCAGGTGAACACAAGAGGCTGGGTAGAGGGAAGCGTGGAGACTTGTGGAGAAGAAATAGAGTACACATGAACATGTCCTCCTCACCCACTCCGTCTTTGAGGTCCATCTCCGAATTTGTCGGGTTAATTATACCCTCCACTTTAATTGTTCCAATTTTGCTGATTTCACTCTCCGTTAGTGAAAGCTGTGGATTCACAAGGTTGTCAACACAGAGAGGAAACAGCTGCTGTAGTTCTCTAACTTAGTCTATGTAGAGTAGACCGATTGTCACCTAGAAGACCTTAACATGAATAAGTCCTAGTTGATCATTTTATTATCCATCAGCAGCTTCAGCTCATTAGATATCACATCATTACCTTTTGTCCAAGGAACAGGCTCTTTGCTGACAGGATGGTGAATCCATCTCCAGGACCGTCTTCCACTGTGGAGTTCGGTACAGACTCGTTGTCTGTGCTCTTTGCCAGATGAAAAGAATGGCACATTTAAACCAATTCAAACAGATAATACACAGATAATAAGACTGCTGAGTATCAAACCTCAGTACTTGTTGACAGTGTGGCATTTCTTGTTAAATGAATGAAGTAAAGGTTAAACACATTGTGCAAGATAGTTCATTCTTGGAAGCATTGACCAAATAATCTTAACTCAAGGTCCACTTACTCGCTCTTTCTGTAGCTTTCCGCCATATCTTATGGTTTTCTAAAGCAAATATATTCGACAGACAATCAAGTCAACTGCTCAACTCCACTGGATCACGGAGCTGCTCAGACTCGGTCTTGTGTTGGACTTCACTGAAGTGATTTTGACTAAAGCCCTTCCATGAGAAGTAGTTGAAAGCTCCACAAACAGCTGATAAGTGAACCGTAACTGGTTTTGTCAAACTTTACAGGTACTAAAAACAAGTACCAATGTTTTCCTGCTGTTTGATAGCAGTTTAAACAAGACAGGGACATGTCAGCGTGAGATGTGTTGCTTAGTCCACTGATGGTCTCTGTATGTTACCAACAAACTAGTTCACGACATGTTGCCCAACCACGTCTAAAGCCAAGCTGCTTCCTGTTCTGATGAAGTCAACAAATGGGGATGACAACGTCCTGCATATGTCCTCACCTCCACACACCTGGCCAATCGCTTTGCTTTATTTCATTATTTTGGGGATTTCAGCCTTTATTGGACTGTTGACAGTAAAGAGGCAGACAGGACAGAGAGGCAGAGAGAGAAGGGGTACGACAGGGAACCCGGTATGTGGCATGTGCTGTAACTAATCCGCTACCAAGGCACTCAGTTGGATTGTTTGTTTCAGAAAGCTAAATAAATGATTGCGCTGTTAGAGAGGTGGGTTCAGACAGCGCTCAACGATCTGAGAAGCATTTCACTTGAAGCACACTGAGGCCTGAATGTCCCCCATCTCCATTCTGTTGAGTCCACTGACCTTTGGCTTGCGTCCTCGTTTGCCTTTAACCTTTTTGAAGGACTTGATGGGTTTCTTGCTCTTCGAGCGTTCTACCTTCTTCTCGGGAATGGACGCCTGGCTGTCGACTTTCACCCTGACCCCCCTCTTCTTGGAGAGCAGCTCTGGGTGTATCCGAGGCAGGACGCCTCCATTTGAAATGGTCACCCCCCGCAGAAGCTGATGGAGGAAGTGTTCCCCAAACAAAGAGTTTGACTATGTACGGTACTTATTTATTCACACGAGTGTTGCTCTCTTTGAGAAACGGTGACCTGAGCTGAGGTTGAACAGTGTTGGGATCCTTCGCGCCTGCTGAAATATCAGCTGCTACACACATTATCTGCTGTCAGCTGACACCTTCACAACGCCTGTGCCTCAACTCCAGGGACAAGACTGTAGCCCACATTATCGTGAGAGGACAGTTTCTTGTTTCTCATTAACCATAATTACAATCATTATTCAAACCTTGATACCATTTGTTGTTGCTGCACCGTTCATGAAAAAGTTGTGTATGTCCTGTGCCTTTACTGCATATCATCAAACAAATCTGTAAACTACCTGCTCTGGTACTCTGTTCACTACCTGCTCTGGTACTCTGTTCACTACCTGCTCTGGTACTCTGTTCACTACCTGCTCTGGTACTCTGT
>NW_022280098.1:1748759-1785285 GCF_004355925.1 Anarrhichthys ocellatus | reverse complement strand
TTCACTACCTGCTCGGGTACTCTGTTCACTACCTGCTCGGGTACTCTTTGTCAACCTGAAGAGTGACGGTCTACACCCAAATACCAGCCACTCGTCGAGCACTCTCACCTGGTTGAGCTCCTCGTCATTGGCCACAGCCAGCTTGATGTGCCTGGGCGTTATTCTGCCTTTCTTGTTGTCCCGCGCTGCGTTTCCTGCCAATTCCAAGATCTCAGCTTCGAGAGAAAACACAGTGTGGAAACAAATCAAACATACAGTGGTTGTTGTGGTATTCAAACTTGTTAACTTCTCACTGTGACTCCCAGTCCATCAAGAACAAGAATATAACAGGCAAGACGTTTACACTGAACTCTACTTGGAGTCATGTGGACATAAAAAAAAAAAACACAAAATAAACCTTGTTGTTTTCTTTTTCCGATCCTCTTTGTGTTACTGGCTTTAAGGTTTAAAGTAGTAAAAGATATATGATAATGGGACACATTATATGTTACACTACTTTCATTATTTCAATAAGCGACTTTACGACAAATGTAACAGATTTCTTGCACTCTTTCAGTAGAACTGGAGAAAGTTTACATACAACACATAATGAACACATGCAACAGTACAGTGAACATGTGTAGATGTGTACCGTGTGTAACGGTACCCATACTGTGACGGTATGAAGCTTGAATCATGTGATCGCCCTACCTGCCAGGTACTCGATGACTGCTGCCATGTAGACGGGCGCCCCCATGCCGATGCGGTATTTGTGCGTGCTGGTGCGCAAATACCGCATCATCCTTCCCACAGGGAAGATGACTCCTGCCCTGGCTGAACGGGACAGCTTGGTGGCCTTCTTCTTTCCTCCTCTGGCTGACATCCTGCTAAGGACACAGAGCACAACCCCGAGTGAATAACAGAACATGTACTACACAAACAACATACACGTGTTCTCCTAAATTGCAAAAAGAAAGCAAAGATGTGGCATCAGTCCACATACTGTGTAGTTGTGAATGTATTTGTCCAGGTTTTGACATCTGTCTCTTGGATTTCTGCCTCCACCATAATACTGTGGAGATGGATGGAACTGTGTTTGTATTGGTCACGATATAATGATTACATTTTAAAAATGGATCAGGAAGATCTCTTTCCAGGAACGTGTCCCTGTGATCTTTGGATAATCCACAGAACAGAGGGACTTTTGAAATGTTTGAAAGTAGTTTGACTAAAACTGTAGATTCAATTTTAGGTTTTCAAATTTCAAAACGTCATGTCATAGCTCACTTTGCAGATTTCCCAGCCACCTTTTTGTAGCGAAAGTGAACGGAGCCTTTTACAGTAGATACAACCACAGTGCTGTGCAGTGGATTTCAAAGTGCTTAAGGTTGCCAAAAAGTAAGAAAATTAACTACTTCTTCCACAAACCCTTCTGCTTGGACAATTAACTTGTATTTGCATCAGAATGAATTCCACTGAAGCACACATACATACATGCATATGCTTTTACAAATGAGTTATGAGGGTTGAATAAAATGTGACAACTTGTGACTTTCATCAATGCTTCCCCCCCATCTTTCTTAAATCTCTATTTACCTGTCAAATAGTACACACAGCCTCCCTCAATATTCAGAGTAACACATGATGAACTCAGTCAGGAGAATCAGCCTAATCACCATGACGACCCACAGCTGATACAGAGAGCATGGGGGGGGGCTGTCAGTGTTGTGCTTGGAGGACAAACAACATACGTCACGTCCACTATCTGTCTCTGTGGGTGCCATAATGAAGGCCAGTCGGTTTTTATTTATTTTGTCCTCCCTACAAACATATGTTGACCGAGCATGTTGGAAGGTCACCATGTAAACAAGTCCCAGTAGTGAGCGCTCTGGGCCGCTGCGGCCTACAGCAGCGCGGCTGGAACTCGCATGATTTACACGTAGGCAATAATGAATACGGGGAGCTCACCGCTGGCGTTTAAGGTGGACGGATATGGTGCGTGCGTGCGACGTTGGGTGCACGAGCCAAATGGAAAAAAAAAAGACGGGAATGTCACCGGGGGCTATGTAAGCTAGCTAGCGTTACTGTACCCGACGTTACAGTGGAGCGAGCAACACCCCTTCGACGTCGCTACGCAGACGTTAATATCGACTCTTCGGTTATTTGGATAGTAGAAGAGCCCGACACGGGGACCCGAGCTTGAACGGGGAGCTGAATTTATGTATTTGCTCTACGTCAGCCGGGAGGGAAACCATAAATCCAAGGGTGAATGTTAGCTCCGCCAGGTCATCACCGTTTGGCTTAACAAAATGATACACATTCCACGAGTCACTTTCGCGTGGTGCTCTCAAATAGAGACATTGACCATAACGGCCCATTTCTTCGAACAAGCCCCCCCGCCCCCTTATTTTTCATGTAGCTAACCTCCAATCCTCTGCATGTGTGTAATCACATCAGACATGGAAAGTAAAGCGTTCCTGTCAATCCGGATGTGCGCCTCTGCACGGAAAAATGAAGACAAACCTTCGAAGTTTCTACCTGTTTTGTCCTCTTTCGCGCGAGTCAGAGATGCTCCTGCACGGAAGACAGACGAATCCCCCGGTGGAAGACGGCGCGCTTTGTTTTGATTCGCTTTATTTGCCGTCCTTGTACGCACTCTAGCTTCCCAACCTTAGGAAACCCCCACAGAGCGAGCAGGAACAGCGTAGTCTGGTTGGAGGCTGGCTCTGTGCTACTGATGCTGCAAAGGGGAAAAAATCAGTAGAGGGAAAATTCAGTGAAAACGCCCCCTAACATGGCTTCAAGAGGGAAAGGAACGCGATGTGCTTACATAGGAATGGTCTTTGAGGGCAAAGCAAAGGAATACAAATACATTTTCCTCGGAGATCAAATAGATCCTAAATGGTAGGCCTAGCCTAAAATCACCTCTCATAAGGCCCTAAGAGTAGACTGTGTATAATTCACTGGATGTTTTCCAGCCTCCCACCGGTGTCATTTTCAGCAGGCTAGACGTATGAATGAAACCTGCAGAATCCCAGGCCCAACAGGGAGTGGAACAGTACAACATATCTCCTCCATGAACATGCAGACAGTGGGAAGTGAATCAGACAGATGATCCATCTGGCCTGTTTGATGCATCAGGAGAGAACTCCCAAAGGGCTGAGGGAGTCTCAGCAGCCAATCAGATCACTTGACTCCACCTTTGATCTGTCAAAGCCAATAGATCCATGAAGGGAGATGACAACCGCATTCACTTCATGTTAGCAGTCAAATAAATAGGCCTCTGTACACATAAAAAAAAAAAATACAAAAGGTTACAAATGATTCACTGAGGGAGGGAGAAAAGGAAAAGGGCTCCAGATTAATAAACATATGGCACAAACTCAACTTTCTGCTAACTTCAGTTAACAGCTGGTAATTAACATGGAATAGAAGGGAAAAGAAAACCTGCCTGTCTAATCGAATGGGTTAAAAACAGAATAGAAGAGCCACCCCTTTACCTAGTGAGCTATACGACCTGTGACTGACTGTGGATTTGCATAAATCAAGTACGTGTGGAGAAACGTGGGTTTCTTTGTTTATCTGTGAAGTATAACAAACACAGTGCTATAAATTATGTTTTAATGGTTTAAACTGCTTATGAAACGGCCTCAATGTAATACTAATGTCTATAAACGACCTATAAACGAGACTATCAGAGAGAAGATTGACGATTTCTATATAGATATTCTTAATTCATGTAGACTATCCCCATACAACTATTAGTATGACATCTTTGATATATCTTTATTTTTTGTGCGTTTTCCTACGAAAGCCAGTCACACATGTCAATTTCCGCTTATTACATGCATATAGTCTTTTCAAAATACACTTCCATCTTCACAAAAAGCAGCTTAGTTAGGTTTAGGCAAAGATTGTGGTTTGGGTTAAAGTACGCAAGCTACATGACAAATAAATCAACGTTGACTTCTTATTCACCGGGAAACAAACGGCAGCCTCCTGACTGTAAGATCCTTCCTGACCAGGAGCAGAGCTTCTCCTCGCTGCTCCGCTGGGAGCCAACACCACGCTGCTGGAGACAAAGGCTGTATTGCTGGGCCCAATGGAGGGAAGGGAGGCACGGGAGAACCTCAACCAGGACTGATCGGGGCATCCTGTCAGAGCCTGCTGCAGTAAAATGAGAGATTTTCTAAAGGGAGTCTGGTGCTCAGAAACACTACCATGTTTGGCCACAGGGACCGCCTTCAACACAAAATGAAGTAGCTTTAACTTTTCACATGTTTTGCCTCAGCATCAGGGCTAACAGAACGCTTTGGCAGCATGAATTAGGGGCCGTTCACAAGTGTAGTCCTGAACTAAAATGATTAACTTCTCCTCCATTCATTTACTGTAGACTGTTATTTAAGGAAGAAAGAAAAGATATATACAAGCTGTGGTTGCTCCTCTTCACATGTCATGCAGCGTTCCAAAAGTTGAAGTAATATTGTCTCGGGGCTCAGCCGTCAGCGACGGCGTCCCTCTCCACGTGTGTCTACATTGACAACCAGAGAACCATCATAGATATTGTCGTCAGTTTATCTTATCAAGGTTTTTTTTCAGAAATGAGCTATGTCAATTCCTTTTCTTCTGCAAATCTGGTGGAAAGATGTTAAAAAACAGATTTAACTAAATGGAAGTTAAACCCTTGATGTAATTGTTAGCATGAAGAGCGTAGGCCCATGCTTATGTATGTTCTGTTTTTTTCGTTGTTATTTAAGTTACAGTCATTCATCTTTTTGAAATAAGACCAAACTGACAAATGGGACAATGATGATTTGAAATCCTCTCATAAAAGCGTGTTACATGAGTATAATGCAGGTATCAGTATCACTACTGACGCAACAGGCAAAGAACTCAAAAGCAGACTCAGGAGGCTCTAGTAGTCGTAGCGACCTGTCAAATGTAAGGTAGGCCCGCCCTAAAATATACTCCTCTTTATGGTCTGTTTGACTCTAAATGGACCATAAGTTACTAAATGAACATCATGCTGTATTGAAGAAGACTTGAAACTAGAGATTGAGACCATAAACTCATGTTTACAATGTTTACTGAGGTAATAAATCAAGAGAGAAGTAGAGTCATTTTCTCATAGACTTCTATACAACCAGAGGAGTCGCCCCCTGATGGACATTAGAGAGAATGCAGGTTAAAGACACTTTGGCATTGGAGACAACAGGTGCCAAAATAGAACAGGAAATGAGACAAATACTGAAGAAATTAAACTGATTAAAACACACATTTCCAACCTGGGACTGTGGAACAGACCTCCATTGGAGAATCTCAAGATACTCATAGGCTGGTATAGAAAGCAGTATACAAAATACCCAATAACTACCTGACCCCAGTCAGTCAGTTAGCCAAAACAATACAAATAGAATAGATACATAAAACCACACAATTAAATATCTTATGTACTTTATAATCCATACAAATGAGAAACATAACCAAAATATTTTAAAGCAACTTCACCAATGTGAGGGCCTTTTTGTAAAACGATCTCTTGACTAGAAGTGATAGACAGTCCTGTGTGCAACACTGCCAGTCACATTCTTCGTGTTGATGACCTTTAAACAATTAAACATGTGAACACAGTAAAACTAACTAAACAATACTGACTTTAATTTTGATCCCAATGACGAGGATTTCTGTTTTATTAAAGATGAAATCAAAGGAAAGCTGTAGCCATGCAGTTTCTTACATCACAGAGATGGGTGATCATAAAGGACTCTGCATACAGGTTGTTGGGCTTAACAGGGAGTGTGGTAGGTACTTTAATGACACCATTTAAGATGATGAGGGGACATGATTGTGATCTTCTCTGATACAGTGTAGTACTGCTTATGTCCTTCACTGTTGCTATATTTCATTTGCAGCAGCAGAGGTCAGTACAGGACTGACTTAAAGACTGCGTTCAAAAGACATTTATTTTCATTCAGGTGACAACGCCTTCATGTGGCCGAGAACTCTGATAAACTCATCAGACTCTCAACTGTCAGAAGCAAAAGAAGGAAGTCATATGAAGTTATTATGTTCCAAATCACACGCTAATGTACTGCATACTGCATTCTAAATTAACTAGTTAGTAAGTCATCGGCAGCAGACTGTTCACACTGAAGTATACCCACGTCTTCTCTAGATCACATGACTCAATGGGCCCGTTACAGATGGGAAAGTGGACGAGATCCGGCGGCAGCAGCAGGGGGAGATCACATGAAGCTGCGGTCAAGTCAGACAGTTTCCAGCAGCCTTCAAAGAATAAAGAGGAAGTCACAGAAATAGTTCCAGCCTATTAGATCCCATCTGTAGGCTACTTGTAGTTTGTAGACCACATTCGGATTCATTTATAATTGTTTGTAAATATATAAATGTGTGTGTATCTGGCATTTTATTCTATCCTTTGTTCTTTTCATGTCTGCTCGTTTTCATAAGTGGTATATAAATAACCTCACATGATATGTTTCTAGATTAAACCTTAATTTCACAACAATTTAGTGTTCAATATTATAATTACACAGAACATTAGGACTTTCTACAAATCGTGGTGTTTCTTGTCAAAACTTAGGGCCAATTAGCTCTTCAATCAAGTGATAGCCAGACGTTTTCCATCATGCCCTGGGCCTTGCAGTAGGTGGCTCTAAAGACTGCGGCAACCTTGATGGGGTTATGTTATCGTTGCCCACGTGTGCATGACATCAAGTCAAGATCAAGTCGGACACAAATCTAACCGGCATGCATTGTGCTTCACTTGCCGGTGATCATTTCTGCACAGGACCGGCTCATCTCAATCCAGCCTAATCCCATGACTGCATCGATCACATGACTGTACTGATACAGTCACGGGGTCGAGCTGTCAGAATATATAACAGCAGCAAGACTACATTATAAATCTCCTGATTAAAGCTTCAAACATTTCATAATTCTCCATTGTTCCGCTTGCTCTCAGTCTGATCTGTATGAAGATCTCTGTGTAGCTCAAGAGCAAAGTCAATCATTCAACTCAAAAAAATATGATTTGCTTCTCAAAGGCAACGGCAGATACATATGTGCATTCTTACAGCTCAATGCTTTAAACAGAAGAATATTATCCAGATTGTCCACGAGCAGCTCACCACAGAAAGCCAGACTGATGAATATGCTGTAAATACAGAGGACACTCAGCCATGTCTGTTGTGTCACGATGAGCCAGCACTTGTGGGTTTTAGGTTCAGTGACTGAGGGGGATTCTGCAGGATGCTGGATCCACTTTAATGACCTTAACCTACAGGATGTGATCAGTGCGGTCAGTAAGTCTGCTGGACTTACTACTGTAGCAGATGCTGCATGCTTCAGCATCTTCCTTCAGAGGGGCCTGGCAGATGGCTTCCCCAGCCTCACTACTGCCTCGGGGAGGGAGGAGGCCCCAGGACCCCTCAGCCAGAGGGGCATGGACACTCTTAATCAGCATCCACTGTGGATGGAGAAAACACCTGGGTTCAAAGGCAGTCTCACCAAACCCTGTGCCTTGTGTTGAAAAGGGTCCTCTTGGTTCTGCTGCAGGAAGAGGAGGTTGTGTGTGTTGTGGAGTCTATGTGCTGGTGGATGTTTCATTTGGTTTGGACAACACAACTATTCTCATAAACCTGAAAGAAAACAAGTATCAGGGCTTGGCAGACTGGAATGAAATAGATCAGAATAATGTATAGTGAAAAATGTGAAAGTATTTGATGACCCCTGTCAGCCTACTTTTGTTTCCTCTCACATCCACCTGCACCTGTTTCTCATTCTCCAATCACCCTGTCAGGATTTATACCAGTTCCTTTTCCACAGTCAGTTGCCAGTCATCAAGGTTGAAATGTTGCTTCGTGCCTGTGCTCTCCAGCCTCTGATACGTGAACCTGAATCTGTGCCCGCCTGCCGGTACATTTGCCCTGTTCCATTCCTGTTAACCTGTGAATTATCAGTAAAGACGTGATATGCAAAAGTGTGCCTCCAACTCTGTGGCAACAGTTCATAGTCCAGGTCAATACAGAAATGCTTTCTCAGTTTGGTGTTTAAAAACTTCATTGGCCTGCACAGCACAGAGGTCTCACCTCAAACTTTTCATCCAACACCTTTGGGATGAACTAGAAGCCAAGCCTTATCACCCAATATCAGTGTTGGACCTCACTGAAGCTTTGTTTATACTTGCGTTAGGCGCTGTGGCACAAGCCTCCACAGATAGCCTGTGAGCGTCGAGCACAAACACAGCCGTCCATGTTCAATGCGCTGTTTGTTGCAGTAGTCTCCGAAACGCCAGAGGACGGACAAACAAAACGGACTGTGAAGAAGCAAAAAGAGTGTTACCGGTAAAACGCCATAAACCAACGTCCTCAATGCAGAGGAGGAATTGTAATGAACTGTGAACTCATACCTCATATTCATGGACTACTTTATTGTAGTTTTTTACAAGCCCTGTAAAGAAAGAAGTCAAGTATTATATGCATTGTAATAAAAAAAGGTTGACCATCCTGTAAACAATTGAATTTGGCGGTGAACTATTTGTTCTCAGTTGAAAGCACTTAGTTACAAAAATTCAGAGGTGCACAACTATGCCACAACAACTTCAGAGCCTTCGCGCACAAATCACAAGCCTTGATGGCACCATTTTCTGGCACAATGCACCTCTCGCTGGCGACACTACGGCGAGTATAAACCCAGCTTGATGCCTGCAGAGTGGTTCCACATCTGGTGGAAAGCCTGCAACCAGAAGTGTGGAGGCACGGTTGGGTTTTGCTACGTGTGTGTGTGTGTGTGTGTGTCTCTCCTGATCATGCTCATTCTCTCCACCTGTGCCAAATCACCTGCCCCTGGTTTTTCCCTCTGTAAACCCCACTCATTTCCACTGACCTGCCGGCAATCCGCTCATCACCCCTCACATACTTATACTCCCCTGCTTGCCCTGTTCCAGTTGCCGGATTATCATTTGACTTTTTCCTCCCCGTGGACTCTTTGCTCTCCTGTGGTCATCTCTCATGTTGATCCTCTGCGTTCCACGGTTTGTGACTGCCTTTTTGTGTCCAAGCCCTTTTTTGTGACTTAGTTTTTTATTTTCAGTCTGGATTTTCCTCACTCCCGGTTGGAGTAGATTTTGGTTTCTGTTTTTGTCTAAGTGCCCAGTAAAGAGCCTTGTTTTTTCACCTCACCTTGTGTCCTGTGTTTAAGTCTGCACCTGAGACTCTGATCCACTCCTAATCCCACACGGTAAACCGTCACAGATATAGCAGCAGATTAATGCCAATGGTGTCAGAGTGTTATGTTCAGATGTGACTGTAATTTTCTGGTGTCCACATGCTTTTGACCATTTGGTGCACTTTGTAGACAAAGGGGAATCACAACATAAGTATGGAAAATACTCTTCATATTAGAAACATATTTATGTGAGCCAAATTATGTTCTCTGCAAATCCAAAACTTGACAAATAATGCCATCCCATCTCCCCTGTGTCTGTTTATTATGCAGCCACAGATTAAACAGAACAAGAAAGCTACAGTAGATTTACACATTTATCTACTGGCAGGTTTAAGGGGATTACGCCATGTTATAATATGGCCCACTTGGGTATCTGGCTAATCATTTAGCATGAAGATAAATCCTTCCCTTATGTTAGTTTAAGGTGCATTAAGATTATTTATCAGTGCAACATCCAGGTTGTCTTGTTCCACTGACAGTTGATGGGAATACTTCATCTGCTGTGGAGTGTTATAGTGTCGGATGTGCTATTTACTTTGTGTTTTAGACTGTTTACTCTAAATGGTGTTTATCTACACGCTAACATTTGCCTGACCCCTGGAAGCACATAAAACTATTCTTTTGACTGAATGATGACTGTTGCAGACCCCTATAATCAGCGTTTTTGCATTAAGTTTAGCCAATTTAATAAATTATGTTATATGGACTTAAGGAATATATTTACAGACTACATACTTGCGTCTTTTCAAAATATATTTTATTTGTAGTAGTAAAATGATAAATTTAAGTTGAATGAATTCAAAACTTAGGTTTTCATCTAATTTATCTTTTAGTTATTAGTTTAACATAATTCTAGTTTGTCAACAGGTTCCACACAAATAAATTGGGTAGACCCAACATATTTCTAAAATGTCCTTTATTCACTTGCACAATAATACAGTAACATGTTTAGCACTGTAAGTGTAACACATAATTGAAGCTGCAACTATTAGTCAATTGACAAAATTAATTGCCAACTACTTTGATGACTATATCAGATTTGAGTTATTTTTAAAGAAGAATAGAAGGCAAAAGAATCTCTTGCCCCATTATGTTTACACCTTTACACAAATATACAGATTTATCGATACTGAAATAATCATTAATTGCAGCTCTACACACAGTAACCATACTATCAGTTGTTGGTAACATGGTCCAACACTAACAATGTAAACTGCTTTCATGCGGCATGAAAATACAACAAAACATATCCATTCAGCAGTCAACTATTTCGGTGCAGCATTGTCTATCCATCTAAAATCCTTTTAGTCTAGACTCTCGACTACCACTATTCAGTTAAGTTTGTTTTCTCCAAACATTTTCCAAATTATTGTTTATTTTTCTAAAGTATAGTTTCCCCTGCTATTTTCCAACTGCTTATCATTGTGTTCAGTTTCTGCCCAAAATGTAATTTTGCCTGTTCCACAGAATATTCAGCATCCAAATCAATGGTTTGCTCATTCGTACGGTTTGTCCTTGAGCATCTGGACCTTGGTTGAGAGTCTGCCAGCATCCGTTTGAAGGAAGAGCTTCTGGAGTACTTCAAAGAAGGCTTTCAGTTCCTGGGGGTAACTGAAGTTTTAAGAGTGCACATGCAGAGGCAATGTCTTGCAGAACTTCCACACTCTCAATCACCAACATCGGTTGGAGGCGTGGTGGCATCACCTCCCTGAACATTGATGCTGTAGATGCCAAGGAATAATTCTCTAAGCTCCCTCTCAACAGCTGTAGCATCAAAATCCTTTGCATAAGAGAAAAAAAGGACAAAACCAAACTGTGAAATCATAAAACAGATTTTGCAGAATGAAAATGGCAGCACGTCTCAAACAGTGCTATGTGTATATTAATAACAAGGGATGTCATTTTATATATTAGTAGACAATATAGTAAATTATTATTTTGTGTCTGAAATATACCACTTTCATATTTTACCTGCATTTGGTGGCTGGTGCTAATTTCCTACCATGACTTCAGTGCACCACCAACTATAATATCAGTAATAAACATTGAATTTGAATCTTTCTGTCAATGTCAGCAAAAACTGAAAATATATGTAGCTTTGTAAAAGTAGAATTTATGGCCGAGTTGCAGCCTTGCTTGGCATTAGATGGCACAGGTGTTCCTAATAAAATGCATTGTTAGGGTATATATTACATTTCCCAAAAAGTTGATTTGGTTTAAAACAAGTAGAAATATTTCGGTATTCTTTGAAGAGGATGGTCGGGTCTTTATACAAAGTGCACTGAGGACGCACTCCCTCCTCTTTTCAACAATTCCATTCTAAAGAGTGAAAGAATATAAACAGATTTATTTGAAGACTGCAAAATACAGACATTCTACACCTAACATTTGTATGAGCGGATGAAATGCATGACATCTCATCTGTAAGGAGGGAATTGTATCACAGGTTCAGGCGGGCTCACTGATGTCAGTCAGTCAGTAAGAGTAACTGGTCTCAGTCAGATATACAACTGTTGGAAAAAAGAAAAAAAAAATCCTCTCTTGTGTCAGCCTTACTGATCTCTGTTTAAATTGTGAGGTGACTGCAAATAAAAAATAGTGGTTTTAAAGAAGCACAGGAGTTATTGTTCAGGATATGTGAGCAGGAATATACCTGTGCCATTGGGGCCAAAATATGTGTAATGTTCCTCCCTACAGAGCCTCTTTTCTTCTTGAGCACTTTGATGAGGTGGGCAGTGTGTTGGTCAAGGCGAGTAAGGAACTTTGGGACAAGGGGAGCAGTAGTGATCCTCACAAATTCTGCTTCCATCTGAAAACAAACACAACATATTATTGGTACCTGCGCAAACATTGAACCTAAGTGAGCACTAAAGAGTTTTTCTACGTTCTGCCATATGTCTAAATTTAGTACAACCCTGTAACTGCCCAGAGTACTTAGACACTGAGAAACATAGATGCTCTCTATGGCACATGCTCCCCAGAGGATGAACCCTTTACCAGTTTAGACGCTTAACTGCCTTTCCTCCTGTGCCACTCTCAAGACAAAATGTAATTTTACACGCGAGATACCTCATAGTCTATTTGGGTTGATTCTCATGAATTTGTTGAGCACAGACATGCTACCAAGGAGATGAACCATTTGATTCTTTTGAACCACCCATAGGACTTAACCAAACCTAATAGTTGCATAGTAATGAGTGTGTTGTTTGTTCCATCCGATGTGTACCTGATGGGTAAATATGTGTCAGTTAATTTGTACATCTTACTTCAATATATTGCTGAATTCCTTTGTGAACTTTAAGTTAATCTCCTGTTCATTTCATACACACCCTTGTTTATCTCACCCTGGGAAAGTGGAGGCCGGGTGGAACTTCCTACCATCCTTTTTCCCAGACTAGCTTGTCACCTACACACGTCTGACATCAGAGGGAAACCCTGCCTTTCCTCTCCTGTCTGTTCATGGACAAACATCATGACAGGTTTCGGGGTCACTGTGTTTATTTCAGTCCCTTTGTACTTTGTTGTGTGACCTGTTAGCTGCATGTCAGTGAATGTGATGGAGCGTTAGTTAGCTCCTGCAATTGGAGGATTTAGGTACTTTGTACAACAAAGACCACTTAGCCAGGTTATTCTAGAGAATGATGACGTATGACTGCCCGACACTTGTTATTTCCTGTTATGGATGAAGCCAATAAGTAGCTAACCTTCAGCTCTTGGGTTTTGTTATTGTATTGTCTCCTCATGGTCAGTCTGGTTTCACTGATCAGGAGGTTTTTAGACTGAGAAAACTTGTGCTGAAAGTTAAAAAAAACAATTAACGATGGTCATGACGAAAACTCCAATGTGTGTTTTAATTAATTTATTGGTTTTTATTGTTTTTATTTTTTTATTCTCAATGGATACTTTTAAAGTAGGAAGCTTGAATGTCAATGGAGCCAGAGATGTTAAGAAGAGAGCATCTATTTATGAACTTAAGAAAATGAAAGGTATTGATGTTCTCTTCTTGCAAGAAACACACAGCGACAGCACCAATGAGGCAGAGTGGAGGAGGGAGTGGGGAGGGGAAGTCCTCTTAAGTCACAACACAAACCTCAGTGGAGGAGTGGGCTTCCTCTTCTCCAGGTCCTTTACTCCAGTCTCACTGGAGGTCAAACACATCATCGAGGGGAGGTTGTTTTTAGTTAAAGCACGGTTTGACCTTTTTACTGCTGTTTTTATCAATGTGTATGCTCCAACAATCGGTGCAGAGAGAAAGCTGTTTTTACAAAAAGTTAATGATGTTTTAAATGGCTGTGCCTCGGAGGATTTTTTATTCTTGGGGGGGGGGGGGGGGTTTTAACTGTACTGAAGATGCGGCTGTAGACCGCAACCACGCAGAGCCACATCCAGCTTCACAGCACGCTCTGCGGCAGCTGGTCCATTCTCATGGCCTGGTGGATGTGTGGAGGAGGATGCATGCAGACTGCCGACAGTACACATGGTCTCACCTCAGAGAGGGTAGGATCTCCTCAGCCAGGTAAGACCGTATTTATGTTTTTAAGCATCATTTTAATATTTTAAAAATGTGTAGTATTGTACCTGCTGGTTTTACAGATCATTCGTTGCTTTTATGTAATGTGTTCATTAGGAACATTTTGCCTAAAAGTGCGTACTGGCATTTTAATTCAGCCTTAACCTTTGATAAGAATTTTAGAGAGGTCCTTATTTATTTCTGGTGTGTTTTTAGGCAGAGGAAGGGCGAGTTTAGCAGTCTTATGCTGCATTCACACCAAACGCAGCGCGAAATTGCGGCGCGAGTAGATTACATACAAAGTCTATGCACAGACGCGAAGAGACTGGCGCGGCGCGAATTTGCGATGGCGCGATGGATGCGAATTCGCGTCCATCCCGTCCATCGCGTCCATCCCGTCCATCGCGTCCAACGCGTGAATCGAAATTTTTCAACTTCTGCGAAATATTCGCGTGACGCTGTGGTGCGATAGCCTATCAGCGTTGAGTTGCTCCCCCCGTCATCACTGACTTCCTGCCGTTGTTGAATCAGGAAATAAATACTGTAGCCATCTGTGTTCACCCAGAGCTCTACGATACCTCATATCAATAGAGACCGGACTAAACTATGTGTGTAAATGTGTGTAAACCATATGGTACAAACAATGAATAGACGCTGCCGTATTTACGTCTAGATGACGTTATTCTGACTGTTGGTGGAGCTGCTACAATGTTAGCATAGCCTAGTACCGCTCCATCCGCTCCATTGAGAAGACAAGTAGCCTACAAATTGGCATCATTACGTAGTTATTTCGGAGTCCCTTTTTGTCGGAGAAGACAAGTACAAATCGGCATCATTACGTAGTTATTTCGGAGTCCCTTTTTGTCGGTTTATTGCCGTTAAATCACAGCCAAATCAGTTTATTTTGTGTTCATACAGCTGTAGTAAACAGCGACTTGTGTGGCTTGCTAGACACAGTGAATACAGTTGAACGGATTTCAGGTCGATAAACCACGCCCCCTCTCTGGAGCGAATCTCGCCGCGTTTGGTGTGAACACGGAAAAATGGTCACCGGCGAGACCATTATGAGATTAGGGGATTAGGCTCCTTTGCCAGCAGCACACCCTCAACGTCACCCGAGACATCACCAGATCTATGAAGGACCTGGAGACTGATATAGTGGAACTAGAGAGTTTAAGCGAGTCCACAGGAGATAGAGGACATATTGAAGTCCTCAAGATAAAAAAAATGGCTTTGGCCGACCTGTTAGACGTTAAAGTTCAGGGTGCACTGGTCCGGTCCCGATTCCAGACCATCACAGAGATGGACACTCCCTCTAGCTTCTTCTTCGGCCTGGAGAAGAAGAGTGGGCAGAGGAGGGTAATCCACTCACTTTTAGATGACACAGGGCAGCCTGTTGTGGAACCAAGCCAGATCAGAAAGCGAGCTGTCAGCTTTTACTCCTCCCTGTATACCAGTGAGTACAGGGAGGAGGAAGCACTGATGGAGGGGTTCAATGGTGAACTACCTCAGGTCTCTGAGGAGACCAATGAGCAGCTCAACAGACCCATAAGTATGCAGGAGCTGAAGGCCGCCCTGGAGGGCATGCAGGGACGGCGTGCTCCCGGCATCGACGGCCTCTCTGCGGAGTTTTATAAAGCTTTCTGGGACGTATTCGCAAATGACATTTTAGACGTTTTTAATGAAAGTCTGGCCTCTGATTCCATGCCGATGTCCTGCCGCAGAGCCGTAATAACACTGCTGCCAAAAAAAGGAAACCTGCAGGACATCGGCAATTGGCGTCCTGTGTCTCTACTGTGTGTGGATTACAAGCTTCTGTCCAAAGTCTTTGCCTCCAGGCTGAGGGAAGCTATGGAGCAGGTCATCCATCGGGACCAGACCTACTGTGTGCCCGGCAGGTCCATGGTAGACAATGTCTACCTCATTCGTGATGTTTTGGAGGTCTGCAGCTCTTTGGGTATTAACACTGGTCTGATTTCTCTAGATCAGGAACAAGCTTTTGACCGCGTTGAACACAACTTCCTCTGGAAAGTTATGGGGAAGTTTGGGTTCAGCGATGGTTTCATAGCTAAGATCAAGGTGTTGTACAGTGAGGTTGAGAGTGTGCTGAAGATAAACGGCAGTCTGTGTGCTCCTTTTAGAGTGTGTAAAGGGATCCGGCAGGGTTGTGCTCTGTCCGGGATGCTCTATGCACTCTCCCTGGAACCCCTCCTCATCAGAATACGCTCTAGCCTACAGGGTCTGGTTTTAATGGGAACATGATTTTATCAGCTTATGCAGATGATATCATTGTTTTTATTAAGGACCAGAGGGATGCAGACCTTTTAACCAATATTGTGAAGGATTTTAGCATAGCATCGGCAGCGAGGGTGAACTGGAAGAAAAGTGAAGCCCTCGCTGTCGGTGAATGGTGTGACGGTCTCCCAGTTCTTCCCCAGAGCCTGGTCTGGAAGAGAGACGGCTTCAAGTACCTGGGAATCTATCTCGGACAAGAGAACATAGTCCAGAAGAACTGGGAGGGCGTCACAGAGAAGATCGAAGGAAGACTTTCCAAATGGAAATGGCTGCTCCCTCAGATGTCTTTTAAAGGTAGAGTATTGGTTTTAAACAATCTTATAGCATCCCAACTGTGGCACGTTTAACCTGTTTAGACCCTCCATTAGGCTTTCTAGCCCACATACAGAGGGAAATGGTTGATTTCTTTTGGGAGGGTCTACACTGGGTGCCACAAGGGGTGCTGTTTTTAGCCAGAGAGGAGGGGGGACAGGGCCTCGTCCACCTGGCCAGCCGGACGGCTACTTTTAGAATTCGATTTCTGCAAAAATATCTCACAAGTCCAGATGGTTTAGTGTGGAGAGATGTGGCCAGCTGCAGATAATGTGCAGATAACCTGGGGCTGGATACTGCTCTGTTTTTAATTGATTCTAGTGTTTTAAAGTTAAGTGGGCTGCCTCCGTTTTATCAGGGTGTTTTTAAGTCTTGGGCCTTTTTTACTCATAAAAGGTGCCCACAGTCTAACTCTCTGTACTGGTTGTTGAGAGAACCATTGATTTACAGGGCCAAGCTGGACATCAGTAGCAGCGTCACCCCTGGCCTGATGGGGGCGATGCTCAAGTCCCAAACCCTGTGCCTGCAGCAGCTGGTGGACGCAGTGGGGCCGACGCTGAGCGATGCCCGGCCCTGGCCTCTCTGCTGGGTCTGTATTCTGTCCGGGTGGCGAGGAGGCTCCTGGAGCTGTGGAGCCAGAGGTTGACTGGGAAAGAGAGGAGCCTCCTCACGAACTACAGCCAAGGAAAAGTTGAGCCGGACCCTGCAGACCCTTTCCCTGAGATCTCCCTGAGCCCGGGGCTAGGGGAACTCACCGGCCCCCTGCTCGCTACAACATGTCCAGAAAAACTGACACTACACAAGGCGGACAAGAAGACCTTGTATCTTAACTGTGTAAAGGGCACAAACAAGAGAGGACTGACTGTGCAACAGGCTCCCCACTGTGTGGTCAGACAGACTGGGACAGAATGGACCTGGCCCACAGTGGAGGATTTTATATAAACCTCCCCTCAAAAAACGGACTGCCGACCTCCAGTGGAGGATTCTACATGGTGCTGTCGCCTCCAATGCTTTTATCTCTCTTCTTAATCCCTCTGTTCTTAGCCAGTGCCCATTTTGTAACCTTAGAGAGACTATTTACCATGTTTTTACTGAGTGTAAGAGACTCACAGAGTTCTTCTCTCTTTTAACATTGTTTTTTTGTCTTTTTAATGTGGTTTTTACTGAAAGGGTTTTTATCATGGGAGCTGCCTACAAGAAAGCAGGAAAAGAAAAGTGGCAGCTCCTCAACTATCTTTCAGGAGAAGCCAAGATGGCAATTTATTTAAGTAGGAAAAAAAAAGTGGAGAACAGGGAGGGGCAGGAGGCCAGGTCAATCTGGCTGTGTAACATCAGGGCCAGACTCTGGCTAGAGTTTAGGTTTTATAGACACATTGGAGACTTAGATGCTTTTAAACAGCGCTGGTGTTTTAATGAAATTGTTTGTTCTGTGGTCAATGATGAGTTAATGTTTGCACAAGTTTTTATCAGATAGTAGTATATAAACATTTTTTTAAACATGTGAATTTTATGCATTAGCCCTTTATTTTGAATTGGTGAAAATTGTTTCAACTATAAATATGTAAATCAAAAATCTCTGTTGTCTCTCTCTGCTGTCTCTCTCGGCTGTCTCTCTCGGCTGTCTCTCTCTGCTGTCTCTCTCGGCTGTCTCTCTCTGCTGTCTCTCTCGGCTGTCTCTCTCGGCTGTCTCTCTCTGCTGTCTCTCTCTGCTGTCTCTCTCGGCTGTCTCTCTCGGCTGTCTCTCTCGGCTGTCTCTCTCTGCTGTCTCTCCCCTGCTGTCTCTCTCTGCTGTCTCTCTCGGCTGTCTGTCTGATGTCTCTCTCCGCTGTCTCTCTCTGCTGTGCCGACAGGTTTTTCATACCATATACAGTATGGTGTATATGGTGTACCCTTATCTCTCTGATATATGATGATATTTGCACATTAAATCATACTATTTGCAGACCTTTCAGTTGCCTCGTAGTACGTATCACTTTTGGAACACAAAGAATAAGAAAATAGTTCAGGGCGTCTCTACACATACACTTATAGTTCTTCACTAAGCTAATGCTCTACTGTAGGCAGCCTTGCACCAATTTTTCACTATCGGTCCGTTATCCATTATTCTTTCACTGTAAATTGTCTATTGACTGAATGTATCATCTGGAACCTCCACTACTAATGACTTATTCATGTAAATACATCCACTCACATTATCTCCCAGGGGAATCCAATTCTTCTTCTTTTCTACCTGTTTTGTGACTTCATGTGTCCACATGGATTAAAGTGTGTCAGCAGCCCCATAAGCCAATCCAGCGTGTTTGATCTTCCCAACATCCTGTGGCTTTGTGATGCTCGCCATAATTAAAGTCAGATGGAGGCCATTTAGTAATCCAGCCTGTGTGACAAACCCAGCAGCAGCGTGTGGGATGGGCTCAACTGTTTCCCAGCAGTGGAGCCCCTTGAAAAGTCGTCTTACAAACCGCACTCAGGTGGCAACATTAAGAGGCAGCTGGAAAAGCTATCTGACTGTTTACTTTCTGTCTGTTTGGCCCACTTTTCCCATGCAGTCATGACTGTTGTTAGGTAATGATCAAACCTTATTTTGGATTACCTCTGAAAGTTATCAAAGCACATTTTCAGCCTGGGGTCAAAAGTTCTCTAGAGTTTTTTTAATGTACTTTGGCTCAGCAGCTGATCTCATCTAAAGCAGTAGTGCACCTCTAGGCCCAGAGTTTAACTTTTTATTTCCACCCAATCACTTCAGCAGGAAAGTTCATTGATTCGATTTTTCGACTCAGTCAAATAATGAATTTGGAAACTTAGGTTCTTAGCACTCAGTGGCCCACGGTGGTACGCAGCGACCGGTTGTAGTTTGGCTCGGAAAGGGAAAGTGGCTCGCTGCTCCGGCCGTGTCAGCTAGACAGAACCCTCCGCCCAGACTTCACCCATTCGTTGCTGGTTTGGGTCTGCACAATTGTTGTCTGTTAGAAAAATAAAGAACAACACCACAATAACACCTGGTTGCTGCGCGTCTATGGCTTCTTGTTTGTTTAAAATCAAATAAATTCACAGGATTAGAAATAATTTACACTAAATAATGTTTCTAGAGCAGCAACAGTAATGTTTACAACAACATTAAATAATATAATAAATGTCATTAAAATCAATAACATTTCTTTGTAAAGAATGAAGAACACAGACATCCGTCAGATAAGTCATTCCTCCTGTCATCTGTCCTCTCTCCTCCTGTCATCTGTCCTCTGTCATCTTGTCCTCTCTCCTGTCATCTTGTCTTCTCTCCTCCTGTCATCTTGTCCTCTCTCCTCCTGTCTTCTGTCCTCCGTCATCTTGTCCTCTCTCCTCTTGTCTTCTGTCCTGTCATCTTGTCCTCTCTCCTCCTGTCTTCTGTCCTCCGTCCTCCTGTCATCTTGTCCTCTCTCCTCCGTCATCTTGTCCTCTCTCCTCCTGTCTTCTGTCCTGTCATCTTGTCCTCTCTCCTTCTGTCCTCCGTCCTCCTGTCATCTTGTCCTCTCTCCTCCTGTCATCTTGTCCTCTCTCCTCCTGTCATCTTGTCCTCTCTCCTGTCATCTTGTCCTCTCTCCTCCTGTCTTCTGTCCTCCTGCCTGCTTTGTCTCAGCCAGCAGAAAAGTTTACAAAAGAAGATCTTTTGTCCGATCGTAAATGCTGTGCATGTATAAACATAGTGGGATGAGAGACTGAGGACAGAGCTGATTGAACTAGGTTGCACCTATGTTTACATGTTCATGCATGTGTGTTTGTGTCTATGTGTGTGTGTTTAATACCAGGTTTTGGAACACACCCCTACCTTTAGATACTGTAAAAATGTGAAAGGCTCTCGCTACAGCCAGTGTCCGTTCTGGGCTGCTGTAGAAACAAGGGGGTGAAGATGGCAGACTCTGTGGAAGACAACCCGATTCTTAGTTTCGGATGATTATACACTAATTAAAACATAGTTATGAATATTATATTCCATTGCTGCCAATGAACCCCTTAACATGTCACACACTGTTCCTTTAAAAGAGTTCAGTTTGAGAATCTTTCTTTCCGGACATGTTTATGGGAGAGCAAGGATTCTTTTAAGCACGATGGTATCCACTTCCTGGGGGCGACTGTTGCTCAGTGGTAGACCAGGGTCGTTTCTCAATCAGAGGATCGGTGGTTTGATTCCCGGCTCCGCTAGTCCATGTCGATGTGTAATTGGGCAAGACCCCAAATTGCTCCCACGGGCTGTTGCTGCGGTGTGTGAATGGATATGAATGATGGGCAGGACTTGCATGTGTTGGGATCTGACTATATGGCTTCGACATGTGCTGTGGAACAAAGAGAGTCAGGCCTTCCCTTTTGCAAGCAAAGGTTTCATCCTGATTGTAGTTTGAGCACCAAACCCCCAGCTCTGAAGAAATTCACATTAGGGTGTGAGTTTCCTCCCCCCAAAAACTATGCGTTCCTGAAGTTACCTGAAAGCACCGCTGCAAACTAATTAGCCGAGGGCCAAGACACCCCAGGACCCCTGTGGTTCAGCCACTGTTCTACAAAACTACCTGCAACCCCCACCTCAATGCTTTTTCCCTTCGACCTCCGTCGAGCTAGGGAGCACACCAACGTTGTTTCCCTTTTCAACCAAATCCTAGGTCTAACAGTTTATATTCGCTGGCCGAATTCACCAAACTGTCTATTTTATCTTTGTTCGTATCCACGAAGCGAACCCTTTTATTCCTGCATTAGTGAAGAAGCAAGACTTCTTCAGAAAGAGAGAGAGAGAGAACTTCCACTCTCCACCAAGCGCCTCGTTTGCTCCGGACATAAGGATGCGAAAATCCCTTATCCAGACGACAGCGAATCTCTCCTACCGAGAGAACACCTCCTGCGGCCCGCAGCCGGCTCCCTGGGCCCAGCGAAGCTCAGAAGAACCCCCCCCCCCTCAATCACCATGATTGCATCGTACCGTAAGGCGAACTAGAGTCTGGGCAGAGTTAGAGAGAGTTAATTTGTGTTTATTTTATCATGTTCGTGTGCTTAAAGTACTGTTCATTTTTATAACGTGGTGTATGCTTAATAATAGCCGACACTAACAGTCGCCGAGATCGTTGGGGTTGTGGAGAAGCTAGTGTATTTCATGCTACCATGATCTGTGTTGAGCTAGCCGCCTAGTGAGGTCGAAGTTGCTTCTCATCAGTTCAGGAGGTCAGAACCGCCGGCTGAGACAAAGAGTCGCGGTTGTTGCTCCCCTGGCTGAGAGAGCAATCTTCCGTACTCCAGCTTTTGTTTTATTTCATTTTGTTTTGTTCCTTTCCCTTCTCTTTTACTAATCCACACACACACACATATAGCTTTGAGCTAATGTAGCTACGTGCTAAACGGCTACCGGCACGTATAGACACCAGGTCTCCTGTTGGCTATCCGCCATTTTTGAGTCTCACGCATGAGAGACGTCACCACGTCCCAACTACGTCATACGTCGCTGAGCTGTTCCCTCGCTCCTCCCCCTTACGCACACATACACACACACACACACACACACACGCACACACACTTCCCCCCCTCTTTTCAATCATCTGTTGATTTGTTTGATTTGATTTGTTGTTAGTTTAGATATTAGTTGACTTGATCATTAGTATTAGAACGTAATAAACTCTGTTATATTTTGAAGAGCAGCTGTCTGTGATTACTTTGTGCATGTGTATTGTGATAATAGCTGTATATGTGGTCTGTGCTCGAACTTAAACCTTCACTTTCACACTGAATGTGTAATAGTACTCAGACTATTGACATTGCGAGTGAACACTAATTATGAGACTTAGTTTTATCGTTTGGTTATTGGTCCCTGTTCGCAGGGTGGTGCCCCGTTATTATTAATAATCATTAATAATTGTTACTGACATTAATAATTCTATTGATGTCAAGAATTTAGTTTCTTAGATGCTGATAACCCAAACACGCCTCCTTTACGTTCCCAACATATTGGTGCCCCCCTTTTTGAGGCTATGTTATTCCCAACACATGGTAGCCCCTGCCATCAGTGTATGAATGGGTGAATGATGACATGTAGTGTTAAAGCGCTTTGAGTGGTCGGAAGACTAGAAAAGAAAGATACAAGTACAGTCCATTTGCCATCTACTTCAATTTTCGGGGAGCACAGCAGCTTTCTTTGAAACATTAACCACACCATCTTACACCACATGGACAACCAGCCTGCTGCTGATCAGGCTCATGGGGAACTACCTCTCATAGTTCCCCAAGCACCTCATACAGCACGCCTAAGCATAGTGGCTCCACTACTGGACCAGCTCCTCTTATTGAAGCCTCACTACAAACAACATTTTTCCATTTTCCTAAAAGGTAAAAGACGCACAGGGGTACAGCAACCATATTTTTTAAACTTCCTTTGCTCCTGTCATAGTTCTTCTGACTGCTAAAGGGCTTTGTGAATTGAATATAAACATATGATGTTTTGGAGCACTTGCTTAAGTGTCTGATGCTATTCTGTGCTGGAGGACAGTCTTGTTTTCTCACTTAAATGACAGCAGCCATCTTAGAGGGGAGGAGGTGGAGCAGGAAGGGCAGTTTGAAGTTAGAACAAGCTGATCTGCTGTAATGTCCATGCCATCAGGTATTTATAGCCACCAGACGGCTGAGCAATGCTGCCTGGCAGACAAAAAAAACAACTTTCAGAAGACTCTCCCGAAGGACCCCAGGAATAGTGCCCCCCAAATCCCCCTCTCATCTGCTCCTGGAGCCTCTGCGAGTATGAAAACCCTCCCAGCGTAAAATAGAAGATTAAAGCGGACCAAGGAGCCGGCTTCAGATTTCGGCCTGACAGCCCTCTTGTGTAGAAATAGGCCCTGAGAGTGGCGACAAAGCCCGGGCCACCAACCTGTCCCTGCTGCCAAGCTCTGCATTCCAGCTGGGTATTTTTAGTGCTGGCATTTAAACTTGGCAACACGTTACATACCCATACCATCTGCACTATTTCCTGTTCCTGTGAAAGATGGGGCGTTTGGAAGCACACATCACCACCCATTATAAAATGTGCAGCTAAAAAAGGGAATATAAGTATTCAGTAAAAGTTATTTTACCGTACAATTATACGTATAAGCAAGTATTGAATTTCAACCTGGTACGCTGTCAAATACACTGTCAGCCGAACGTTTTATTGAACATGTCATAAGCCTTCATCAGGCATCAACCTCACAATATGAAACAACATCTTCATACTAGAGAGCCACAGGCTGCAACAAACAATCTATAAGGGAGTCAGACTGCAGAGAGGACACCATTGAATAAAAACAACAACACTTAAATGACAAATGCAATATATATACTGTATATGCATATACAAATAAATGCTTGATTGTTCAAATAGGACTCAGGGAGAAAAGGGGGGGGGGGTGCAACCAATCCAAGTCTCATTTTCAGAACCAAAAGTAACTTATAATACAGAAAATGTCATATTCATAAAAGTCTATAAATGAAGAATAATTGAATAAATTACAATTAAAGAAAGAATAAATAGTCTAATCATTTATTTTTGATCATATCACACTGATGCTTCACAGATCAAACAATGTAGTTTACAAACTCAAAAATTACTTTTCAAACAAATCATCAGGTCAATACTAGTACTAATGCAGACAAATGCAAATGAAATAGTGGAAATAATTGTTTTCAAGGATTTACTAATTAGATCAACTCACATTTAATACTATGTGTAGGATCTATTGATGTAAAGTTATCAAGATATCAAAGAACAATGTCTGTTGTGTAAACAATACTCATATAGAACCACTGAATAGAAGGAACATAACGCCTTTCAGTGTATTCAATGTCAGTCATTTATTATCATTGCCTTAATACGATTCAAAGGTAATCCACAATAACTTAATTTGATCTCATTGATAGAAGTCTATCAGTACTACACCAACAGGCAAAGGACTCTCAAGCAGACTTGGGCGACTGTGGTTCAGAAGATAGAGCGGGTCGTCTCTCAATCAGAAGATATAGTGGGTTGTCCCTCAATCAGAAGATTGGCGGTTCGATCCTTGATCTAGTCCATGTTGATGTGTCCTTGAGCAAGTCACTTAACCCCAAAAGGCCATCAGGGTGTGTATGGGTGTGGATGCTTAGTTAGTCCTGATGAACAGATGGCACCTTGCATGGTAGCCCCCACACACATGGGTGCGAATGGGTGAATGACATGTAGTGTAAAAGTGCTTTGAGTGGTCAGAAGACTTGAAAGGTGCTATACAAGAATGCGTCTAGTCACCATTTACTCAGGAGGGAGGCCAGTAGTTAGTAAAAGACACTTTACTGAATCAAGGTTTGGTGCAGGTGATCAGTCAGGATAAGGCAAATGTACATATTAGCACAGCCATAGTTTCAACTGATTTCATCATTACACTGCATTTATGAAAAAGACACAATTGTATTGATGGTAAACATGTCGAATTGAAAGAAATATACAGTAAACTGCAACCACATTTTGATCCTTTGTCGGCCCCAGACTCTCTTACCAATCACAATGTTTTGTGAGATTTTGAGTTAGGAAAACCACCTGCGCTCCATCACGGAGGGAGAGGGAATTCTAGATGGCTTCATCTCTATACATTTTACTTGAAAATCATTTTTTTGCTGTTGTGCTAAACAAATCTTCCATCACAGTTTCATCTTATAGTAAGTACACCACTCATGATTCTATTAATGTTACTGGGAATTAAAAACTCCAGCTTGGTCATACCAGTTCACAAGATCACCAATTTTGGGTAATCCAATTAGAGCCAGACTAAATTCAAGTCGCTTCATGCTACAGGGCCCAGATTACGGTTGCTCAAAGCATGGTGGAAGTTACTGCCCCTAGTGGTCGATACACCTGTGATTTTGAATTGAACTGTGGGATCTGTTGTAGTAAAATGCACCTGCTGTGTCACCAAATCAACCAGGAGTGAAGTGTTAAAGGTGCCCTGTGGAGCCATCAGACTACTGGACTGCTGGAAACTGGGACATTTTAAAAGGCAGGATGCTGTGGACCTATCAGCAGTAGACGCTCACCAGACCGAACCCACAAATCCCCCCAGTCAGAAATAGGCATTTATGGGTTGACACTTAAACAATCCTCCCAGGAGGAGAGGACACAATATCACACAAACACAACCACATGAAATACTGGAAAAAAACTAAACACGGGCTAAGAAACAGGGCCAAGGGCGTAACATGTCTAATGTTCTAAATGCATTTCCATCCACATAAAACACTTTCCAAGCCTCATTTTCTTAAACGTTTGAAACCCTAAACACCTCCATGTTAACTAGTGATTAGTTGTCTTCTCTCCTGCCATGTTTAGATCAGTGGAAAAGTGTCAGGAATGTGCACCATGTTGTGCACCATGTGCACCATGTTGTGCAGCATGTTTGACAACATTTCATTTTCGGACATGATGTGAATCATAATGGAATATGTTATCATTATAGTCTTTTTACAGGCAAAGATCTTTAGAAAGCCTGATTTTGAATGAACGACAACAAATCATCAGTCTGCAGAAGTTCATGGCAGTTGGCTCTGATTCATTTTGCCTCACAGCGCTGCACTGAGACCTTTATTTATATACTTTTTACTGGTAATGGTATATGATATGATAACAAGCAGCGGGAGGTCGGTGACTGTTGAGCCCACATCTTCAGAGAGACCTGGATCCATCGTTCATCCCAGATCAAGCTGAACTTGATTGGACATGAGGACAGAGAGCAGGACTCTGGTGGACCAGAGGAGGAGGACTCTGTGTTTACATCCTGTTTGGTGCTCAAACACAGTCACAGTTGATGAATGTTGATGTTTTTAATGTGAAGGTGACCATATTATCTGACCAGAGATTTGTTTCTGTTGCTGCTGTTTACATTCCTGATGATGTTAAATGGTAAATGGACTGTACTTGTATTGTACTTTTCTAGTCTTCTGACCACTCAAAGCGCTTTAACACTACATGTCATCATTCACCCATTCACACCCATTTATACACTAATGGCAGGGGTTATTATGCAAGGTGCCACCTGCCCATCAGAACTATCTCATCATTCATATCCATTCACACACAGTAGGCACAGCTACGGAAGCAATTTTGGGGTTAAATGTCTTGCCCAAGGACACATCGACATGGACTAGCGGAGCCGGGGATTGAACTGCCGAGCCTCTGATAGAAGGACGACCCTGCTCTACCACTGAGCCACAGTCCTCATGATGCAAAAACAAAAAATACAATATAGGAATGTACTACTGCTTTTGTTTGGTTTTGTTTGAAAATGGGCTAAATCTGAATTCCGTTGTGCATCCTTGTGTTGCATAATGGCAATATATGATCCTTGAATCCTTATGCACGTGCACAAGGCAAACAAAATGTGGAACTCACTCATTGAAAAACTGCTCCATAGCGCTGCTAGAGGTAAAACAAAACATCCACAAGATACTTTGGAAGGAGAACGATACGAGATGGGGAGCATTTCGATTGCTTCTAGAGTAGCGGTTCCCAAACTTTTTAGGCCACGCACCCCCTTCTACATCCCGACCGGGTTCACGCACCCCCAATCCCCCCACACCTTAAAAAAAAAAAAAAAAGCAACAGAGCCTATTTATAGCCGCATAAAAATCAGACCAATGAGAGAACAGTTTGCTTGCGCGTGGCGTTTGTTTACAAGATAAAAAAGACAAAAAAACTTCCTGCACCGTGCCTTCGAAAAGGTAACGGACGTACACCAGAAGATTGGCCAGATTAGCCACATCTGTAGGCTCGTCTACTTGCAGAGAGTAAAACTCACTCTTCTTCACGCGACCGAATAATGTAGCCAGGATGTCTTCGGACAAAGCATCGATGCGGCGCGACAGTGTTGTTGGACACCGGGATCATGTCCAACTTTTTTGCTTCTCTCTCTCCAGTCATACATTCCACCATCTCTTTGGCAGCTGGCAAGCACACGTCTTCGGCGATTGTGTGAGGTAGCCCCTTTCTTGCTATTCTGTAACCAGATATGAAGCCCGTAGTGCGTTTTTTGTCGACCCAACACATGAATGAGACTGCAGTTGTTTTGGGCTGTTTTGTAACTCCTCCAATTTCGATATAAAAATGTAAGGGGCTTTTGACTTGCACTGGCATGCTTGGTGTTTAGGTGGCGACGTAAATAAGAGGGCTTCAGACAGCTGTTAGCCAGAACCTCACTGCACTGTCTCCTAAAAATTACGTTCCCCCAAAACTAAAATGCATTCTCAATTACGTTTGACCAAAAACGGATTTTCTCCCTGATTACGTTTGTGTTTGACTTATTACATTGACTTATTACAAATACGTTTCTAATCTAACAAACAAGTAATGTTACCATCTCCTAAACTATGCAAAATACAGTTTACTACTTCCACCCTCTTTTCACTGATGCATTTAGTGTCTGGTCCTCAATGCTGCATTGGCCGGTGTTTTGACGGTAACTGTTATTTATGCTCCTGCAACATGAAAGTGGAATGCAGTGACACCTATCATGATATGTCAGCCATCTCACAAATGTAATCCGATTCTGACCCACTCTGCCCTGGGAAGGAGACCACTCATGTCGCTGCACTCAGAACTCCAGAAACGGATCTGCCCGACTCCCATCTCTCAACTACAGACTTCTTTGAAGTATTTGTTACCATCACCTAAAGACCACTTGTTTTATGAGAGCAAAATAGCAACAGACAGAGAAAGCTGGGATCGGAAGTGAGGAAAAGTAAAACATCTCTCTGAATAGTTTAAAATGCAAACCACTAAAGGAGTAATCTTTACATTTAATACTACAAAAAAAATCTGCCACTGTCTCCTACATGTAAAACCGCCGGGGCAGATCACACAGAGACACGTTGCTAGGCAACGTGTCGTTTTTTGAAGCATATCGGCTTCAAAAAACGCCTTGGCAAAGCAAGCCAGGAAAAACAGGAGCGGGGCTGTGTGTGCGACCGATCATATGTGATTAACGGAAAATGGATTATGCGCTCACTGTAGCCTACATGGAACTATCACGACATAGGATATGAATTTCCCCTTCCTCCTCACATACTCCGTTGCTCAGCTAACTAGCTACATTTAAACATCAAAACAGGAAGGCAGTGGTGAAGTAGTAAGCCCACTTCTTCCTTGATTTGATTGGCTGCCTGGGCCGAGTGAGATGTCTAAAAACCACTAGTTTTAGTTGCAGATAAAGATCAGGTTAAACTAACATTCACTAGCTAAGGACCCCGCCTCAGCCGAGGGCGAACCTACGTCGATTATTTGGTGCATTGAGGAATGGTTGGAGGAGATTGGCCAGTAGCGGTTTGGGGGAGGCTTAGTTGAGGATCCACTGCGGCTCCCGTGTCTTGCAGATCCCCAGGTCTCCATGTGGGATAGGAGGATGATGACTATGGGGGGAGATAACCTTGGGTGAAATGGTTTAACAAGAGGGAGGGAGGGTGGGACGTGGAAAGCGCAAGCAAGCTGAGGCTTAGAGTGGGTAGGTATTTGTAGGTGTGGCCGGAAGTGGGCTAATGGCTGAGGCGTGGTCCTGCTCCTGAAATTCAGCTAAGTTTTATCTACAGTTCACTAGCTTAGGACCCCGCCTCAGCCGAGGGCGAACCTACGTTGATTATTTGGAGCATTGAGGAATGGTTTGGAGGATGGTGGAGATGGTGGAGATTGGCCAGTAGCGGTTTGGGGGAGGCTTAGTTGAGGATCCACTGCAGCTCCCGGGCCTTGCAGATCCCCAAAATAAGTCCTCCTGGGAAGCAGGGTTGCCTGCCCATGCATGGGTCGATGAAGCTGGCGAGTGTAAGTTGGTAGGCGTGGGGAGGTAGGTTATTGACGGTGGAGTTCTGCTGATCGATGGTCGGCAAGATCGAGTAAGGATTTATGGATTTAAAGATGGCATTGGATATGGCGGAACCGATGTTGGACAGGTGTCTGCAGGAGGGCGGATCTTCTGAACTTCTGGAATGAGAAACGAGAAAGCCATGGTGTTGCGGTGGCCCAGACGTGAGCTGCATCGAGAATGCGCCCTTGGCGGATGGGTGTCGCAGCATCATTTGATGATTGGTAAACGACTGGTGGTTGTCAGGAGTGATGGACTTGCTGGGCCATCCGTGGCCCCACGTAATGGCTGCTGCTACTATTGGTCAGATTTTGTAGCATGAAGGGAAAACGACTTGGCATTTGCTTGCGAGATCCGAGGGCTGGTCTACGGCAAAACGTCTTCTGTCGTGGAAACCCCCCAAAGAGGAGCGGCATCGTTGTGTTGACCAATTGTGTGGGTCCTTCGCTGGAAGTGGACGGGGTGGGGGCACTGGCATCCCGGTGCCAGGTGTCCCGGCTAAGGCGACTTGCTGTGTTTGCTGGAAGTAGGAGGCGGTGGGCACTGGCATCCCGATCCTGTGATGCGTTGCTGCGATGCGTTGCTGCGATGCGTTGCTGCGATGCGTTGCTGCGATGCGTTGCTGCGATTCGTGGCTGCGATTCGTAGCTGCGTCGTTACGTCGCTGCGGTCCGTGGCTGCGTCATTGCATCGTTGCGTGGCTGCGTCGTTGCGTGGCTGCATTCCGTTGCGTAGCTGCGTTCCGTTCCATTGTTGCGTTCCGTTGGCGTTTAGAGAGGGGGACAGAGGAAAGAAGACCTGGCAACCCGGTGCCTGGCTATAGGCAGAAGAAGGGTGGTGTAAGGGAACAGCGAAAGGACAGACGGGTGAATCCGGCCAGAAGGTGGGATGGAATACTGTGGAAATTGAAGGGAGGAAGACAGAGTCGGCATCTCGTTGCTGCTATGGAAAGTTGAGTTTGCCTGAGGTAGTGGAGGGGGATGAGAGGTGACACACTGGAACCTGGCAACCCGGAACTTTGTGGGTTGGAGGGCGGAGCTTAGGGGTGCGTGGTGGCGTCACGGTCGTTGGCGTTACGCCGGTGTGTTTTGGGTGTAGGTACGTTTGTTTTTGTTTTTGTTTCCTGACAGTTGTGAGGAGTTGGCACAATTTTGTTTTGTTGTCGGAGCGGTGATGAGAAATCTCTTTCAATGCTCTTAGCAGGCGGACCATGGTCCAGTTGGAGATCTTATCTGGTCCGTCTTCGATTTGGGACCTGCCTGGAGCGCGGGAGCGGTGGAGCCAGTCGGGTAGCTGGAGTCGTCGGAGACTCGTTCCCGAGAGCTGGGTCTGGAGCGAGCGAAGGAGAGAGCTGGATTTACATTTCTGATGTCTGGACGTGGCAGGTCTCCCTCTGCCACCGAGATGTGAGTTATTGGAGGACGGCCGTGGGTCTGAATCTTCGTATTGTCAGATTCGGGCGGGTGGATGCAGCTGGTCGGCGTGATGGAGATCGGCGGGTTTGGCTGCGTTGAGTTGCCTGGACCCTCTCGATGGCGGTTGGTGGCGTCTCATGGGCGACAGGTCGAGTGCTTCCCTGGGCTGTACGGGTGGCCTCTGGGGAGGCGAATTGGTCGTCGTCGTCGGATGGCCTGATGAACGGCAGGTCCATATTGGCGAGGTAAGGTTTTTTGTTTTTTTTCTCTGCGTGGCATTCCCCTTGCGATTGCGGAAAGCGCGAGCAAGCTGAGGCTTAGAGTGGGTAGGTATTTGTAGGAGTGTGGCCAGAAGTGGGCTAATGGCTGAGGCGTGGTCCTGCTCCTGAAATTCAGCTAAGTTTTATCTACAATTCACTAGCTTAGGACCCCGCCTCAGCCGAGGGCGAACCTACGTTGATTATTTGGAGCATTGAGGAATGGTTGGTGGAGATTGGCCAGTAGCGGTTTGTGGGAGGCTTAGTTAGGCTTACTGCGGCTCCCAGGCCTTGCAGATCCCCAAAATAAGTCCTCCTGGGAAGCAGGGTTGCCTGCCCGTGCGCTGGTCGATGAAGCTGGCGAGTGTAAGTTGGTAGGCGTGGGGAGGTAGGTTATTGACGGTAGAGTTCTGCTGATCGATGGTCGGCAAGATCGAGTAAGGATTTATGGATTTAAAGACGGCATTGGATATGGCGGAATTATTATTATGACGATACTGGCTGCGTTTCCAATAACTTCCAATAGCGTTGTGAAGTCCAAAGTAAAATCTGTCAAGATGCCATCACTGTCTATCTATGTTGATGAAACTGTTATATTCATTAAAGAAAGTTGATTTCATAAAAAAATTACTCATTCAATATGCTGAATCACTTTATTCAAACTGCATCATAACAGTAAGGAAACATTCATTTGGCCAATCAGTATTTTCTTTGCGAGCACCACATGTCCGGAACACAATATGTACTGATTTTATACACTTATCAACCTACAGGATAATACTTTTTCTAGAAAGAAACAATAATGCCAGTTGGTGTATTTGAAGTCTTTCTGCAGTCAGACTTGTCCTTTTTAGATGTCTTTTGATTCATGCTGTATCATTTCTTTCTTCTGTCCTTTATTTATTATAATCTCTGTATGCACAGTAGTGCACATTGAGTTTACCTGTAGTGATATACGCTACATAAATACAATTGCTTTGCCTTTTGTTTGATGTTGGGTGGTTGTCCACTTTTTGTCTTTCTTGCTTCTGTACTGCACACTGTAGAGACTGGAGATAACATTGAGCCCTTTGGCTAATCTGGTACATATACCTCCCATTGATCATATTTAATGTGTGCCTCCCAGATTAGTAAAGCAAAATAAATGCATCCAGAATATTTTTCATGAGGCAAGGAAAGTGTATTTATATTTTAGTATCCATACACAAGGAAGTTTCAATTTCAGAAAATGTATCCTACCTCAGCAAAATGTTAAACAAATATATCACAAAATCAATCAGGAGTTGTCACTCATAAATCCAGAACTGCCCTTGTCTTCTCTGTGTGAGGTCTGAGTCGTGTAGACCTGGACCTACAGCCTGAACTGCACCTTGAGCACGGTGAGCTTCACCTCTGTGCAGTGTTCCATGACGCCACACAAGTAGTTCTCATGGTTACATTCTGCTGCCGCATGAAAGTGACTACAACTCATGTTGCAGAACAACAAAGACAAAAGTCAGCCAGTCTGCTCTCTTCATTAAGCTCACACTGTGCAGCTGTTTAAATCTCTTTACTGTCCTGTTAATCCTGACCATGTTGCCAAGTTGTAACATGTTCATCACGTGCGTTTGTCCCATGCTCCCACTCACACCTTCCTATTTCATAGTGAACATTATTATATATTAAAATAAATAAGGCCCCACGTCGGCAGCTATTGCTTAAGTATAGCACCAATTGTTTAGTTGAATATTCCTGTTAACCTTCTTCATGGTCAGAGAGCTGTGCAGCAACAATTCTTTCTATGATGTTCATGGCAGTATTGTGATAATCCTCTCCAGTCACATGAATTGAAATCCAGCTCACAGGATGATGCTATGGAGTTTCCACTCTGCTCCCTCAGTAGCTGTGCGGTGAGTCCAGGAGGATTGTTGTTTCCATTCCACACATCAAATAAACAAAGGATGTGCTCTGTTCACACCAACAACTTCCTGCAAAGTGAAAATTGGCATGTAAAATGAGAGAATGATGAGTGGTTCCCGCCTGTGAACAACATTCTTTGAGTGTCACAGATTTTTGAATAAGAGCCTGATTTTCTGGCTGTCGGTCAGGTGTTGAAAGCATGTTTCCTAAAGACATCTGATTTTCCATGACACTGAGTAATTAGTGATGATAGGCTCAACAGAGTGCTGGCATGGCCCCATTGGATTTTATGAGCTGAGCCTCTTTCCTGCCAGCATTCTATATTTTCCTCTATAAAACATAGTGTTACATAGTGTACAAGCATAGTGTTTTTTAATTAAAAAAGTAACATATTTCCACTGTGCTGTCCAAGTGGATTTACAAATGAGCATTTTTACATACAGAAAGGTAAAATCCACATGAAAGCACATTTCTGACTTAAAGTGCACCAGAAAGCTGTTTTCAAGCTGTGTCTGCAGTTGCAATTCATTAAATTTAGTGCTGCAGCTGATTAAAACAGAAAGCGACTTGTGAGTTACAATATGAAGCAGCTGTGAAATTTCAAAATACAATACTGTTACATTTTTCAGCCCACATGATTCACCTGTCTTTAATCCTCAAGTATTGAAATATCTCTGCTAACTCAACCATCTGCTTCATATCAAAAGCCAGTTCATCAAACACTTCCCACCATCCTCAAAGTAGAGGCTCACAAGGAAGCAGTGTTGTACGTTATTCACCAACCTGCTGCTTCTTGGTATGTGAGGGCAAAATACACATGTGAACACACACACACACACACACACACACACACACACACACACACACACACGCACCCACACACACATACACACACCCACACACACACACACACACACACTATGACGGAGTGTTTTATACTGGCTCCAACAATCTGAGTTGTGGCCAGAGCTGCAGCAGGTAAGATCCTGCAGCAGTCAAGCTTCCATGTGGAAAATAAGTCATGCTCATAAATCATAATGTGCAGCACTGTGGGTAGGCAAAGCATTCTGACCACCGTAAATGTGTGTCTGGAAAAAATAAAAGAGAGAATTTACTGCTGCAGTACAAATACTGCCCTCATACAAATACAGATGTTTGTTGAGGAGCCAGAGCTCCATGTTCCCAGCAGCAGTGAACAGGGAGGCAGCCTGTGAAAGAATTTACCTGTTTCCTAATTAAGCTACTGCTGCGTATGACATTGACCTGTTCACTGGAGAACATGCAAATTAAAATAGAATTAAAGGATAATTCACATGTCTCTCATTGTCCAGTTTTAGTCATCATATTTCTATTTTTTGGTTGTTCCCACTCCATGGCTTTACACGATGTACACAATGATGATGATGTTTATACATTTATATTTATACAGCATGGACATCTGTGAGAAGAGAATTATTCAACACAGTTGCCAGAATAATGTCATCGTACGTTTCTGAAAACCACGGGATATATTGAATCTCAACGTTTCTGAAGTAAATAGACATTTCATAAAACGTTTCATATTAGCTGCAGAAATGCTCAATGCCATGTGGTTTGTATTTAAATTATAACGTAACAACCATAACAATACGTCCTTCAATCAGAAGATGGGCAATTCGAAAAAAGACTAGATAAGTCCAAAACCATGGAGTTTTATTGGATCTGTCCATTTGAGTTCTGCATTCCTGTCTGTGCTGCTGACCGAATGTAAAAAAGAATAATAACATTTGAGGTATTCATGTTTTTTTTTTTAAGAACGTTCAATGTCAAAAAGGTCAAAACAACTACAATGTGTGTTCATAGTAATGAAGGAACATGTCACCCAGTGCAACAGTTTGGCTTATTGACAACAATGTAGCTCTACGGCCCAGAGGAATAAGACCTATCAGACATTGATACTCACACTTTACCTGTATTGGATTAATTAATCGTACATATGGGATTTGTTGACAAAAGAAAAGTATAGAATATTACCAGACCTATCCTTTGAGTATACTACTAAGCATTGTTTTTTATTGCTGAAAGTCGAACTTAAAGAAAACACATGAACTGGCCCGGACATCAGGCCTGGTAAAGTGGGACGTGGTGCCTCTGAGCCAAACACCGGAGTGATCCCCGGGGTTCTCCTCCAAAGATGAGAAGAAGAGAGGGAGGATGAGAAGTGATGCAGATGTGGCTCTCTTTCTCTCAGACTGGTAGCATCTGCTCTCCATGTTATCCACAGTCTAGAGATTGAGTGTCACTGACTGTCATGCTATCCTGGATAGACGCTGCAGAATGTATCGTGAACCACCAATCTACTCTGTAAATCCTCAAACACTTTCTCACACAAACCGAGGCATTTGACATCGTACCTCAATAAGTCAGATGCATCCATCAGAACTGTGAGGAGGTAAAGACATCTGTTCCATCCTATTTTTTATCTTATTATTATTTATTATGGTAGCATTACTGTACTTACAGGTTAATTATTCAGATCTGAGGACATGGTGACCCTTGTTTAAAACAGCTTCAAGCAATTAGATATAATCTAAGACTAATTATTAAAATCACTTAATTAAGTATGTTTTTGCTCCAATTAGTAGCAGAGGAGTTGTGTGGGTCCTCCATATGATTGTCAGTTTATAATTTAGTCTACAGCAGGCATTGAAAATTAATATTGAATTTTAGAACATAAAAAACGCAAACAAGGTCATTCTCCTCCATCAAAACCAGATGGAGAGTATTTATCCAACAACAGGTGGCTGCAAAGTTAGCACAAGTCTGACGTATTAACAACACACTGAAACTTCTCAGATTCTACACTCTTGCTAATACAGCGGACGGTGAGCTGGTTAGAGAGCTCCTATTGCATTCCCCTAGTTGGGGGTGCTTGTTTATGAGCGTGTCAGGATGATGGACAGTCATCCCAACAACATCAAATAAAAGTGTTGGGTTTCAAAGGCTCTGTTGGGATGCCAGACTCTTATGTGGGCATCCCTTTGAAGCCCATATCTGGTGTGCTGGATATCGAAACAATACCAGGTAAATATAGAGGCTCTACAGCAGGTATTAGAGAGCAGCAACCTTTTTGTGTGAGAATCTGATCCTGAGTCAGGGCTTTTCGAGAAACATCTCGAGAACATATTAATTTAGCAGTCATAAAGCCCATTTAATGATTTTTTAGCATATGAATTTTGATCTTAGTGATCTTATGTTCACTGTACACCAGGACATACGTGGTGGAAAAGAGACCTCTGATTACAAGACATTCTTACACATGTTTACATCATACGGAAAGTGTGATAGAAATAGTGTTACTCTCAAAGGATACATCTTTGGATGCACTCCAGAAACAAACACTGCCACTTTTAAATGCAGGGTGCAAGAAACAAATTACATTTACTGTCATTGCTGTAGCAATGCTGTTTTTACTTTACTTGTATTTTAAAGAATTCTGCTGTTACCCAAGGATGTTTTATTATATGTAAGTATTGTACTTCGCTAAATTTCGAGTTGCATCTGATACAGAGTCAGGGCAAAAGAAAAAAGTCATGTTGAACAGTGTGAAGATGGAATAAAAGAAAAGAAGCCAACAGCAGCTACGGCAGAGAAGAAGCTGCTGAGTGGACTGGTTACAGTGGGGCAGAGAGGCTGAGTGGACTGGTTACAGTGGGGCAGAGAGGCTGATTGGACTGGTTACAGTGGGACAGAGAGGCTGAGTGGACTGGTTACAGT
>NW_022280098.1:1741624-1748749 GCF_004355925.1 Anarrhichthys ocellatus | reverse complement strand
TGGACTGGTTACAGTGGGACAGAGAGGCTGATTGGACTGGTTACAGTGGGGCAGAGAGGCTAAGTGGACTGGTTATAGTGGGTCAGAGAGGCTCAGTGGACTGGTTACAGTGGGACAGACAGATTGAGGGATTATTTATTGTCATTATGGAACACAGTGATGCACAACAAAATTCAGTTGAAGCCCATTTGTAACACAACAAAACGCATGACAAAAAAAACACAAACTGTAGTACATTCCTGTAGTGCAGCTAATATGGCCGACATCTTCACATTAAAAACTCAACATGAGGAAAACATTGTCCATCAACTCTGACTGTGTTTGAGCACCAAGCATTATGATGTAGACACAGAGTCCTCCTTCTCTGGTCCACCAGAGTCCTGCTCTCTGTCCTGAGGTAGGCCTGTCAAGTTCAGCTGGACCCGGGATGATTGATGGAGCCAGGTCTCTCTGAAGATGTGTGACAGTCACTGACCTTCCGCTGCTTTCATTCATCTTCATTTTCTGCAACTGGACATCAAACAGCCAGGAGCATACTGGGTAGTGGTAGCCTCAGGTCCTATAGCTGGGTTAGCTTAGCTTCCATCTCGGCTCTCCTCCCTGGGGCAGTTTGGTGGCGTTTGGTCCGGCAGGTCTGGCTGGTTGGTTGGCCGTTAGCATATGCATGCTATCTGTATGCTATGGCATGCTATGGCATGCTATGTAATCAATCCCAACTCGTCAAATACTGAAGGTTGGTCAGTGCCCTTGTTGTGTTTTTGTTGCCGTTGATGCGCCACTTCTTTGACTTTACCTAACGGCTGGCTCAGTAACTGTTATCTATCTGACTCGTGGTGAGACACCACAGGATCTCACTATTAGGAACTCAGTAACGAACAACCACAGAACACAAGAGAGATTGGATTGTCTACAGTTCACGCAGATTTATTTGCATCACAAAGTATACAAGTAAACCGAGCTGTCCGGAGTCAACTAACTTCACAATAGCATTGTTCATTACTTTATACCTCCATTCTACCCTAAGTCTTCACCCCCTTCAGCGATGTCCTCCTCCTCCTCTGAACTTTCACCTAGACAAGTTACACTGTGCACCTCGGACAAGTCATAACAGAGGGTTTTTGATTAACCACAGTCTCCTTCCCCACTAGTCTTCTCCTGATTCCACCTCTGGCCACCCATCATAGCGACCGGCTCTTGTCTTTTCCCTCTGTTAGAAATCTTGCCCTACTTGTTTATCTACGTCATCCTACCTCTATCTTCAACCGGGCTCCAAGGCCGCTATACTAGACTCCCTGTCTCAGTGACATGAATAACATATGACAATGATACCGGCCAATATCACAGTATGAATGTGAATATACATGGATACATTTCGAATTATGGATATGATTGATTTTACACAAATATACTTCAAGACACAAATACATTTTCTCCCACATTTCCCCACAACGCACTAGGTATATCTCTAGTTTGTTTGGAATGTGTCGGGATGTCAATATATGCTTGTTACATACATAGTGACCGTGAAAAATAAACTTATAAACTTTATTAACTAATTTATTAATTATAAACTACATTATTTCACAGTAACTGTGTATTAGCGCTGATCTTTGTGACTCTCACATGTATTTGTATATAATGTGCCCAATGTTCCACCAAATATCTGCATATTACCAAACTTAAATATGTTCAAATGGCACAGGAGCACCAAGACGCTATTTGATCGGCAGCACAGTTAAAGTTACCACAAAATTAGCCTAAAACGCCTATCCAAGGCATACCCAAAGTAAATTGAAAGCTGTTCTTGAACCATTTGGAGTACATGCATGGTTTTGGTCTCTTTTGAAAGGTAACACTGAAGTTTTTTCCCCAACAGGGAGAATCACTGTAAGTGCTACTGGCATTGAGTAATAGAGGTTTGAACACACTGAAGTAGAAGGTTTTTATTTCCGCCTGAATATTTCTTTGCAAACGGATGCCTGCAGATGACTACGCAGGGAGCAGACTTCCGTGTTCTGGTTCTAAATCTACCCACTGAAGCTGTATATTGTCATTTTTTAAATTTCATTGCTAATATGCTGGCACGTAAATTTCATATGTGTACAGATGACGTTAAAACAGCTCTCTTCAGAGCCTACTGTACTCCACTGTATACAGCCCACCTGTGGTGCAGGTATAGTGAAGCCAAAATGAAAAAGATTCAGGTGACATTTAATGATGCATCAGTACCTACCTATACATAGCAGTTGTGTACATAACACAGATGTACACTTAACACTCCAAGAGAGTGTTAACAGGTTATTAAAGTCGCATTTCAACCTTTGAAGGTTTCAGGTTTTTTTAATCTTTTGTGTAGGTTTATGGGCTACAAAAACAACATGTTTATGATTTAAAAAAATGTAGAGTAGCTGTCAAAGATGTTAGTTTTCCCTCTCAAAAACTTGAGATGTCAAGGTTTTTGGTAGATGTTCCTTTTGGAGTTGTGTTTCATGTTTCTGTTTTGAATACAGTTCACTAACAAGGACCACGCCAATAACAGTATGAGTTTAGAGAGGTTTATTGCATAGTGGAATGATTGTTAGATTCAAGAAGCGGAAGGGGTCGACGGATGAATAGATATAGGGTAGAGGGATGAAAGGGAGTAGGGTTGAGGGATGATGGGATGTGGGGTAGGGATGAAGAGATGAAGGGATGAGGGGTAGGGGTCGAGGTAGAGGGATGTAGGGTAGGGGTAGGGGTAGAGGAATGAAGGGATGTAGGGTAGAGGGATGAAGGGATGTAGGGTAGGGATGAAGAGATGAAGGGATGTAAGGAAGAAGAAGAGGAGGGTTTGTAGGAAGGAGGTTAGGCGAACGAAGGGGGACCGTTGATGTCCGGTGGCTGGCGGGAACGGAGACTGTAGGGTGGGGCTGTCTCTTCAGAAGCTCTGGCAGTGCAGAGTCTCCTGTCGTTCCTGTAATCCTGCGAGAGAGAGAGAGGAGAGAGAGAGAGGGAGAGAGAAATATAGGAGGACAAAAACGGGGTTGGGGGGGAGGAATGTGAAGACAAGAGTCGAAGAGGAAGTGAACGGGTTCATTGTGCTTAAATACTCTGTGCAGAGGAAATGAGCTGTGTTCTGGGCGTGGCCCTGTTCCTGAACAAAGTTTATAAAACTACATATAAGTGCTAAGTATTGTCATTTGGTGCTAAACAAACATATAAGACTCAAAGGCTCCAGTACACTGTGTAACAATAATTGTCTTACAGGTTCATCTCATGTCAAACTTTGTGAGATTAGTCAAATCTGTCAAACAGGATGATATCAGTTTTGGGGCATGTTAGATTGATTGATGAAAGCCTGGTGGGTAATGTGATATCTGTGTATTGTGACCTTCAATTTATTAGTAGATAATTCAAGGACGGACACACCAGAGTACAAATGAAGAAACAAAGGAGGAATATCTTGAGGAAAATATATACGTGTAGTTTGAGCAGCGATCTTCTCTGCTTAGATGAACTGAGCGGGGTTTTATCAGCCTGTTGCAGACACACAGACTCTCCCCTCAGCTGAAACAGGATCCCAGGCAGGAAGTAAAGACGCTCTGAGGTTGCTGCTTCAACACCACAATCCCTCCAGTCAGCTGGTCCAGGATCAGCTGTGTCACACCTTTTCGCTTTGGGTGCTTGTGGAGAAAGTCCTGAGCACTCCAGCAGGGCCAGTTGGATTCCCTTCATTCAATAACAATGTATGTGTAAAACCTTCAGTTCTTCCAAAGCACTGACAACTTCTGTGTTTGGTCAATAAGCATGATTGGAAACATGCAGCTGGACAGAAAGTTTTTACAACTCTGCATTCACATCAATATTGTTCTGTTATAGGGGTGATGACATTCATATTATCTGCTGTAGCACAACAATAGTTCAACCACAACACAGCACACTGACAATCCAGGATATCAACAAAATGCTTGGCACAGATAAAAAGAAAAAAAGTGAAGCGACATGAAGTGGACTTCCGCCTGGTTTCATTTAAGCCCCCTGTCCTCAGCCCGATCATGTTACACGCGGTCCACGGCTGTGATGAAGTATCGGTATTGCGGTTTTGCATAACGTGGCGCGACACATCATATGCTGCAATCCAAGCGCTTAAGCCATGGCCTTAGAAACGTTCACCGTTTGGTATTGCTCTAAAAACAATCCCTCTGCCTCACTTGTGGTTGCTAGGGGCCTTAGTGGCTCTTGATTTACGGATACAGCTGTGTGTTGCCGATAAAGACACCTGTCCTTTCCTCCACCAGCACTTCCTTCCCACACTGAAGAGCCCTTGTGCTAAGCTGGGCTGGAATGTACCTCAGGGTCAGGAGGGTGCTGTAATATTGACAGTGTGAATGGAGCCCAGCAGGCTCAGAAGGGCAAATTCCTTTTTTTATTTAAATTAAAATCCTCCACATATTATTTGTCATGATGTAGTTTCTGCTCAAAATGTTCAGCCAAACATACACATACATACAATACACATACATACAATGTAAAATATATAATTAGATACAACTGTTTGAGTAAAAGCTACAGCGTCCCCCGACATCTACTCATCGTTGAAACATAAGCCCTTTAAAAGCAAATATAAAGCACACACACAAACTACACTGAAAAATACTACACATTGGAAATTAGATATTTTTTTGCAGATAAAAACACTTTTTTCTACATAATTTTGAAATAATGTACATGAAGGTCATGATGAAGAGAACTCTTTTGTGAAGTTTGCAGATGACAGTACCTTCATCGGACAGAGTACAAACAAGGATGAGACTTCAAATAGAGAGGAAATCAATAATTCTGCTGATATTGGTCATCACACATCTCCATCTTGGTGAAAAAAGCTCAAAGACGCCTGTATTTCTGAAGGAAACTTAAGTATTTAAAGTTCTTGTTAACTTTAACAGTGGAGTAATAGAAAGCATCCTGAAGAAATTTTACTTTACTGGAATGAAACGTGCAGGACATGAGAGTTCTACAACAGGTGATTAAAACCATGCAGAATATCATTGGTACTCATCTACTGAGCACCAGTGATATTGGGGACAAGAGGTGCCTGCAAAGAGTCCAAAGAATATTAAAAGATAATACCACAACCTGTTCACCCTGCTGTCGTCTGGCCAGAGATACAAAAGTATCGGATGCCGTACCACCAGACGTCAAAGCTGCTTTTTCCCTCAGGGTGTGAGACTCCTAAATTCATCTTCCACCGTCCACAATATAATATAGTTTTACGTTTTGTGTATTTTTCTTATGTAGCGAAATGGGACTACTATGGACTACTTTGCACAAGCATGTGTTGTTGAATGTTACAATTTTGGTTTCGTCATTTCACTGTATGTTACCACCCTCCAGGCAGCTAAGGTTGCCATGAATTTTTCTATACAATAGATCAGGGGTATTCAATTAAATTTCAACGAGGTCCAGTTAGAGAGAATTTCCTCACGCAAAGGTCTGGAACATCACAATAATGCCTAACTTGCGCTCTGATTTAGTTCCATATATATTAAAAGTAGCCAACAGTTATATCAAGGTCTGTTTGTAGTCAACAACTGACTGTCAAATCAAACAAAGAATGTTCAATTGAATAATATCTATTGTCTAATATTTGTCAGATTTCAAATTGAACTGGATGAATTATTAATAATACATGCTCTAATAATTAATAAATGTTTCTCATTTCAAGTACAATAAGGGCTGCATTAAAGAATAACTGACATAACAGAAAGCTTTTGAAAAATGTGCATCTTAAAATAAAGTACCTCATTTTAGAAAAAACAATTTCACTGAATTGCCCTGCAGCTTTAAATTCAGTTAATTTAGGGTGAAGTGAAGTCACCCACAAAAACATATTATATTTTTCTGAATATATGAGACATACTGGTTTTAAACTGCCCGTGGGAAGAATTAACCTATAAGAGTCCATTCTTGGTTAAAGACTCTGGTCTCTCTGGTCTCTCTGACCACTTTTCTGTTTTTGGAGAACGTCATGTGAAATAACTTCTCTGACTCACATAACTATTCTACTCTTCGTTCTCTTTCCTCATCTCTCTCCTGTGTGTGATCATATGTGTTTGGCTTAGTAGCATCACGTGTTGTGATTTACACCGCATGTAATTGGTCGGTGTGTTTCCTGGACCGCTGAACGAGTGCCGTAAAGGCTGGAAAAGCTGTGCCAGTTAGAAGCGCTCCGTCAAAATTGAATAATTCTCAAATATTTATCGGTTTTAGGTCCAGGGTCCGGATACAACGGTGTCTGGGTCCGGATCCGGACCGCAGTCCACGTATTAGTGACCCCTGCAATAGAGTGAAAGTAGACCACCCTTTTGTGGGGATTTAATGTCATCAAGATCATCTTCAAGTGTTGCTAGAGGGGGTTTTGAAAATGAAAACTATACTTTCTTGCAACTTGTGTTTTATTGTCAAACCTCTGGTTATTGGTTCCATTTATAACATATTCACTAACTGTACTTACCTTAGTCATGTTAGGTATGTTCACTTCAGTTTCACCTCCAAAAAGAGGGATTTAGATTTACAACCTCTTGTCGTCTATCTTCTTGTGTTTCTTCCTGTTTCTGACCTATTTTTAGCGATGACGTTGCATTCACAGATCTCAGCAATAAAAGTAAATTGAGTGCAATGTTATCATATCCAATTGAATCCATGACTGGAGCTGTGTGCATGCAGCCTGGCTGGACTCCTCTATGGTAAAGCCGGTGACCTTATGTCATTGAATCAGGTGTTTGACAGCCATTGGGACCTGAGCCCAACACTATTGGAACAGAACTCATCTCATCAGTCAGGGTGAAGTGAAGCCAACCTGGTTTCCATCAAGCACATTACAGTAATACTCATTCAAGGTCAGAAGTCCTGTTGTAATGGTGAAGATCTCAAATACATTTGATGATCTTGTCAAAGGACAGCTCAGTAACACAACATTACTGTACCACTGTACCACTGCACCACTGAACCACTGTACCACACCATTACTGTACCACTGTACCACTGCACCAATGTACCACTGTACCACCACAACAATACTGTACCACTGTACCACTGCACCACTGCAGCACTGTACCAATGTACCACTGTAACACCACAACAGTA
>NW_022280098.1:1595409-1741614 GCF_004355925.1 Anarrhichthys ocellatus | reverse complement strand
CCACTGCAGCACTGTACCACTGTACCACCACAACATTACTGTACCACTGCACCACTGTTCCACCACAACATTACTGTACCACTGCACCACTGTACCACCACAACATTACTGTACCACTGTACCACTGCACCACTGTACCACCACAACATTACTGTACCACTGTACCACTGTACCACCACAACATTACTGTACCACTGTACCAATGTACCACCACAACAGTACTGTACCACTGTACCACTGCACCGCTGCAGCACTGTAACACCACAACAGTACTGTACCACTGTACCACTGTACCCCTTCAACATTACTCTACCAATGTACCAATGCAGCACTGCAGCACTGTACCAATGTATTACTGTAACACCACAACATTACTGTACCACTGTACCCCTGCAACATTAATTTACCACTGTTACCCCTGCAACATTACTGTACCACTGCACCACTGTACCCCTGCAACATTACTGTACACCTGTACCACTGTAGTTTTGCAACATTACTATACCACTGCACCACTGTACTTTTGCAACATTACTGTACCACTGCACCACTACACCACTGCAACATCAGTGCCCCACTGCACCACTGTATTACTGCGACATTACTGTACCACTGTTACCCCTGCAACATTACTGTACCACTGTACCACTGCTACACCTGCAACATTACTGCACCACTGTACCACTGTTACACCTGCAACATTACTGCACCACTGTTCCTGCCTCCACACATGTCCGTAACCTTGGGATCATTTTCGATCAAACTCTCTCCTATGAACGACACGTCAATCACATCACAAAAACCGCCTTCTTTCATCTCAAAAACATCGCCCATCTCCGCCCCTCCCTCTCCTCCACAGCCGCTGAAACACTCATCCACGCCTTCATCACCTCACGACTGGACTACTGCAACAGCATCCTGTACGGCTCACCCACCAAAATCATCAATAAACTACAATACATCCAGAACTCTGCTGGCCATCTTCTCTCCCACTCCCGCACCAGAGACCACATCACCCCAGTCCTTCAAAACCTCCACTGGCTCCCCATACAGCAAAGAATCCAGTTCAAGATTCTCCTCATTACTTACAAAGCCCTCCACAACCCTCGCCCCTTCATACCTTTCAGACCTCCTGCACCGTCACACTCCCAACCGCAACCTAAGATCCGCCGACGCCAACCTCCTTACACCCCCTACTCTGTCCAAGCATCGGACCTGGGGGGACAGGGCCTTCTCCGTTGCTGCCCCCTCCCTCTGGAACTCCCTGCCCCAACACCTCAGACATTCTCCGTCACTCGCCACTTTCAAAACTGCACTTAAAACTCACCTATTCAAATCTGCTTTTAACCTCTAAAGTCAGTCATGTATGTTTTCTTTCTTTCTTTTCATGTTTGTTTTTCTTTCTTACTGTTATGTCATAGATTTTGTTGTTATTATAAATGCTTTTATTGTTTCTGTTTTCACCATGTAAAGTGTCTTTGAGTGCCTTTTAAAGCGCTATATAATTAAAATGTATTATTATTATTATTATTACTGTACCACTGCACCACTGTACCACCAGCCACAGTATATTAGAACAGCCTGTATATGGGCGACTTCTATCACATTTCTTTAAAATGTAATTTGATACATTTTTATTGTAAAAAGATTGATATATAGTTTCCCAACACTAACAACACCTCAACCATAGTTTCTAACAATCTTTCCCAAAAGCAAACCATACCATGGTAGCCATGTGTAGTTGTTGCAATAGGGATGCAAAGGACCACCTGCTCTTTACATTTTTTATTCAATATGTAATTGGTTTTATGCTTTACTTGAAAGGAGTCCTTTCTTTTATGTATCATTTGAAGACGTTGCATATTCTACAACAGCTATAATAACTCTTGCTTGAAGTTGTGAACTTTACAATTCAGAAAAAATACCTATCTGGGAGATTGATCTTATTTCAGAGAAAAAGTATCCTAATGGGTTTAACTTTACTCATGTAATTGCCACATTGACTTGTCAATCTGGATCACATTTAGGGTTATTTGCCTCATTTTGTGTGTTCCTCCTTGTTCTGAAATGACGCCACCAGGCACATGCGTGCTACTAAGAAAACAGCCCGGTGGTCACAGATGTTAAAGGGGTTGCGGATGCTGAACGCTTGCAGATGACTAATTTGTGCCACTGTTTGCAAGACAATTTGAGAATATTTTTTTTTTGCTGATCACCTCAGGTTTTTGTCATCCTGCTCAACTGACCTTTATACCAACTTCTGTCATAATCATCCAATACACCAATCAACATTTGTAATCAATAATACCATGTCACTCAGGAGACTGTAGGAGGGAATGACACCTAAGAATTCAAAAAATAAAGTTGACCTGAAACAGATAGAACACCGAGTTGTATCCTCTTTTTCCCTCTCCCCTGCAAGCTCCCCTGTTGCCTTCCTCGAATCCCAAGAGCCCAAAACATCTTATCCACAAAAGAGACCCGCTACAGATCTCCAACCCGCTCTATCAGCACTGTAATTATATCTTCATAACTTTTCAAGGGATCTTTTCCTGTTGAAAGCCTCACTCTTCTTTTTGAAATGAAATAAAATCTGTGTTGTGGCACAAGAGGGAGATGAAAGTCAGAAGCTGAGAAAGGGCTTCATGTCAGCGGAGAGCTGAGCCACGGTTAAGCTCAGAGGCTAGTTATCTGGCCTGTTACAAGTTCTGTGTCAGCTGATTCAAACAATCTTGGGCATCTTGCCATTTATTTTATGTGCAGCAAATATTCACCATTTCTTGGATAAAAATTTTATTGGCAAGACCAATGGTGGAGGAAGTAAAAGTGGTAAATAATCCATATTACATAAGTATTATCTGTGAATCTTACTGTATTATTATTGATGTACTGTGGTAGCAGGTCAACTTGATTTTAAGGTTTTGTCCTGGTTTCTATATTTTTCTTATTTTATCATTTATCAGTGTTTCCTGTGCTATTGTTGTGTTTCTTACCTCTCATTTCAGATCGCTCCACTTCCTGCCTTTCTGTGTTTTCTCGCCACTGTGATTGTCTGCACCGCCCTGATTGGATCCACCTGTATCTCATCACCTACACCTCCCCAGTGCATTTAAACCCCGTGTTCCCCTGTCTCTGTGCCAGTTGGTCTTAGTTTTTTTTTGTGTCAAGTGGTCCAGCGATTTCCTAGTGTAGGGTTTTTGATATCACTTCCTGTTTTTCATCGACCGTGTTCTTGCCTGATCCCTGCCTGATTTGTAAGCCTGTTCTGACTTCCTACTTGTGTACTGAATCTCTGCTGACAAGTAAAGACTGTTTTACCTACAAAGTGCGTGAAAAACAATGTTTTTGCCTCGGGTGTCTCCTGGATATAAAGATACTCTGCTTTGAATAATTTGTGTCTGATCAGAATTCACTGGATTCTAATACTGTTGAGAAGTAATCCAAAACAATGTTGGAGCAGAAGTCAGGATGTGACTCCAGCTCCGTGCTATGTAAAGACTGAAATATTGCAACAATATGGAATAGTTGAGTATGGCAGCGAAAAGAAGAATCCTGTGGCATTGAAGGGACAAACGAGACCCAGGCTCCAAATGAAGGATCTGTAGGGACATTTAGCAGGAGTAGTGGTTGTAAAGTGAGCCCTGAAGCTCCACCCCCAGAACTTAGAAGACTCTACATGTCTGACATACTGTACATTGTAGACTTTGAAGAGGGTGTGAATGACTCCATAGCTGAAGAGATGAGAAAAGGAGGCTTCAAATGTCCACTTCCAGGTCCTGTCCAGTCAAGTGGACTTCTGGGTTAATGTGCTTTCATAAATACTCTTCTTAGGAACTCATTGGTAAACTGGGATGTTCTTTTTGCTGGGACATTTTCTACATGTTTATCCACTGTTGCATTCCTGTAAGTCACATAAGGTTGGCACTGACTAGGTGTAATAATAGATTGTATGTAAAAAGTGTGGATGCCGAGTTCGGCATTTTGGCTGTTGTCATTTTGTTTTCCTGCAACCAGAAGTGACATGAGTGGGTGGCGCTAAGTACAACTAAATGCTGAATAAGACATAACTTTCATGAAGCGAAAACATACTGTGGAAGGGTTGAAATAGTGAACAAAAATGCTTATAACTCCCAAACTGGGGACATCATTTACTAAATGAACATCATGCTGTATTGAAGAAGACTTCAAATTAACGATTAAGACCATAAACTCATGTTTCAAACTTCTTTTTATAAGTCGTCCGATGATGACCATAAGAAAGAATGCAAGTTTAAGGCACTTCTGCATTGTCCCTCTTTTCAGACCCGGATGTTTGATCGCCTGGATGTAAGACAAAACAATTACAGCGGTTGTGTCTACACTAGAAATTCCTGGATATTAAAAGCTCTAAGGTCCATAAAAAGTTTTTATTCCCAGTCCGTCCCTAGACTCAGCTCAGAATAATGGGCATGGGAAATTTAAAACCATCCTACAACAAACACATCATAAAAAGTCAGGAAGTACTCTGAATATTGGTCATAATCAGACGAGTATATGCATTATAGCCATTGACCTACACTTGAACAACAAGACAGCATTGTGTATTTCTACTCTCTGAGGAAGATACTTGAGCTTAAAACTGTTACCCTAAAAATATCAATATGCAGTTAGTATTGTTGGTTAGAGTAAAGTAAGATCAGATACAGCAGAAACTCATTTATAAAATGAGGAGAGGTAATCAGACGACTGCAAGATCCTGTATGTCTGCCATCCCATAATAATCAAAGACATGATGTTCCACATTACAGAGTAACTGTGCTCCTCATTTCATTAACTGTCTATCTTGTGTGAAAAAACAAATGACAAAATAAGAAAGACATGTCTCGATGCACACATGTCCTTTCTGGCTTTAAAGTAAATGAGCGCACAACATTTAGGGCAATATTTACCTCACAGCTGCACAAGTCACCTTGAACCATGAGAGCAATTGTAATAGTTCAAGGACAAGTTTACTGTCATACACATTGAAAAGTACAGTTGTACATTCAAATGCTATGAAAAACATCTGCCCTGGCTCTCTCATCCCTGAAGGCGAAACATCCAGAAACATGGTCGTCTTTTAGACTAGTGGAAAAAAAACTTCCAAAATACACATTTAAGTGTATATTTTACTACTTTGTATATTTGTGTTTGTAGATTTCTTTTTTAGAATTCATCAAAATTGACCGTTAGCGAATGACTCATTTCTATATTTAAATATAACATTTCAGAAAACTTTTCTCAATGTAAGTAATTAACTGGGGAAGTTTGATATCTATGAGCTCAGTGTAGCCGTCTCACTGCTACTCGCGGGTCCTCAACACTAACACACTTTACAGCAGCCAATGTTCATTACATTACAGTCATTTAGCAGACGCTTTTATCCAAAGCGACTTACAATTCAGAGTCTATCACATTTCTACACCGTAGGCACAACTACGGGAGCAATTTTGGGGTTAAGTGTCTTGCTCAAGGACACATCGACATGGGACTAGCGGAGCCGGGGATTGAACCACAAACGTGCTTTATTGCAGAAAATGTCAACTGCCGTGCGCTCTCTCACGCAGTCCAGTGTCCACAATTCAGTGCGCTCCTCATGGGCTGGTGTTCCTCTCTGTGTGTCCCCAGCCACCAGAGCTCCAGCCTGCTACTGCTTAAAAGAATGAGGGATAATTAGGAACAGGTTACAGCTCTGCCAATTAACCACTCCCACAGATCTCCCTGGAGCTGAGCACAGGCCACGCCCACTACCACACTCATTTTTACCATATTCACCTGTAGTGCCTCCCCTGAAAAATCATATAAGATGAGAATAAATAAGAGGCAACATTGGCAACAATGATTGCATTGCCGCTGTTCTGCGGCCAGAGACACAGTTATTTATACCTTTTTATTGGGCATCAACCTCATGTTTACACACATACTGTCAAAAAAATTGACTTGAAGCCTAAATATGGATAGAAAGGTGAGATGAATTTAAAAGAAAGGCTGTATTTCTGTTAAATTGGTCATTGACATATGACGCATTAAGCATTTTTACGTCATTCACACACAGTTAACTCTATCTAGGAATATGTTCATGTTGACCATTAAAAGCACATCTTCAGTGCTTTTCACGCACATTTATGTTACAAATATATTTTTGTCTTCATAAGTTCTTAGCATCTACCCACCGCAGTGCCATAATGATTGAATGTACCACTTTGATGGCTTGTCTTTCTTCCTAGCACCATGACAGCGATGGGGATATCCAATGCAGAGAGGACCACAAATAAAGGGAACCATTGCATCACATCACATCATTTGAGATATATGACGGCAGAGTGTGATTATAATATCAACCAAAGTGCATAGTGCTATGTCCACACAGCTCTACATTGTGTTCTCACTCTATGGTTCCTATTGCTGTATGAACTTCCAATCAAACCACTAGTTTCACGTTTGAACAGGTCCGTCATTGAATTGACTGTCACTATGATATCCAAGTTCTTCTGTACTTTTTATAACATTTTTACAACAGCCTCCCATCTGTTTTATTAAACTTAGAAATTAAAAAAAGCTGATGTTATGAATTATCCCCCGACGTAAAAAACATACTAACCCAAAAGGAAATATGGCCGATTCAACTGTGCTCCCTATGAGAACATCAGGACCAAAAAAAGACCTCAATACCCAAACCCTTTAAAGATTTATTCAAAAAGTGATATTCGCTGGGAGGCAATGATGTGGTTTTTTGACAAATGGATTTAAACAATTTCGGTCTTTTTTTTAAGACTGGATGATGAAAGTTCACTAGTTGAACTTGGCCAGTGGTTGGGGACTGACGAGGCTTGTGGGTAAAAGGGGAGCTGTCTTTCTTGAGTGGGATGGTAGATGTCCTTTAATCACTTCACAGACAGTCTGAGACAGGAGCAGGGACATCTTGGCAGACGGTGTGTGTGTTTGCCTGCAGAGGACGGGGAATAGAGGCGATGCAAGTATGTTACGCATATCATGGTATGCTTTTGATGGGATGATCATATGAATTCATTTCAGTTCAACATACTGTACTATTCCACAGCAGAATGTTTTAAGACGTAGATGGAAATGTACCACAGTGAAAGGCAAGGGAAGGTAGTTTAAAAAGATATTATTTCATTGTAATACGGTGTTACTTCTTTATCTGAAGCTAGGTGAATAATAAACTTTAGAATAGCACCGCACGGCAGTTTGTTTCATTTGAAAAGGATGAGGCACATGTCTTTTGCTTTACTCAACAGCAGGATGTGTCTCCAATTACAAGCCAGATTTCCTTGAAATGTTTTGTTGATTATCATGGTCCCCAGAGGATGAAGTCAAATGTTTCACCAGCTGGTCAAAATGTCCTATAATAGTAAGTTAATATTGACAATTAATTTGAAGTTTATTTGTCATTCTAACTTGAACTCTGAAAAAGCTTAATGAAAAATCTGTCTGTTTATATCTTTTAGGATATTTGAAGAACTAATGTGATGATAAAGAAGTGAAATAATTAATAACCGTAATTATGAATGGATGAAGAAGTGACATATTTAATAAATGTAGTTTTATAAACTTTGTTCAGGAACAGGGCCACACCCAGAACACCGCTCATTTCCTCTGCACAGAGTATTTAAGCACAATGAACCCGTTCACTTCCTCTTCGACTCTTGTCTTCACATGACGTACGACAGACGCTCTCTAACTCAGCAGATGCTCTACCCCTACCCCACATCCAGACGAGCAAACGCTCTCTGACTCAGCTTTCATACGACTCAAGACAGACGAGCAACGCTCTCTGACTTAGCAGACTAGCAACGCTCCATCCCTACCCCACATCCCCTCTACCTCAACCCCTACGAGCAAACGCTCTCCGACTCAGCTTCAAGCTTTCATACGACGCAAGACAGATGAGCAACGCTCCCTGACTCAGCTTTCATACGCTTCAACACGAGCCACGACAGACAAACAACATCTTAAAACTGCTTACCTTTCACAAAGGCTCTCCTCGACCCTTCCGGACGACCAGCCATATCCCGAAGCTACCTCTTTTTCTCACCACGCTCGTCGCTAGCAACTTCGGCTGTGTTTAACCACCCACATTCCCCGCAGCTCTCGATAACCATCCTCCGTCAACTCCGAAGCCGTCCGCCCCCGCCTTCCAACAGCCCGGGGGGGAGATCCCGATTTCGGAATCAAATTCCACACCCACGCCGCTCTCCCGACAGCCGGAGTTCCAGTCGCTCGAACAACTGGTGAAACCACCGCGACCCTCATTCACCATTCCGAGGCCCCGACAGTCTCTATATATTCCACTTCTCCGAGTGGACAGTCTCTCATACGAAGAAAGCCATCATCCAACGCAACAGTCCTTTACATCAGTCCGTTCGTTACAAAGCGCAACTTACAAACCTCCATGACCATGTCACACTCGACGAAGCACGTAAACCGAGCTAACTGACACCAGTTCCTCTCCTCCCGGAACGGCATCTCCTTCTTCCACAATGAACACATCACCAAGCCGGAAGACATCCAGCTTTTCACAGACGCAGCACCCTTGATCAGCTTTGACGGCTTCTACAGTGACAATCGGTCCTTGGCCGTGTGAATTCTCATCCCCCACACCTTCCTCCACGATCGACAAAACGCATCCCATTCGTAGCCATTCTTTTGGGGCATGAACGGTCCATTAAAGACCATTGCCATCCACTCAGAATATAGCGCAGATGGCATCCTCAACAACGTCGCCCCCAAGCTCTCATCGTACCTCACCGGACGGAACCGCTTCCAAGCTTTCGCAACTCCTTCCATTCCTGCCACTCGAGATTCTTACCCCCACGACCTTCAGTCACTTATCCATTTCCCTCCTTAAGGTCAAGCCCTCCACCGTACAGGTTTACATAAGTGGAATTAACTTCTACACAAACTGTCCTCATGGCTCTGTGCCCAGCCTACCCACTCACACGTCGCCATGCTACTCGAAGGTCCGTAAAGCCAAACTACGCCTAAATGACTGCCCCTCACTTCGGACCTCCTCGCCTGCGGCATCCTCGCCCTCAGCTCAGGTCATCCGTCTCCCTTCATGGACAAAGCATTAAAGTCCACGTTCTTGCCAGCTTCTTTCGCTGTACCCAAGTCTGTACGAACCCATCCGCGATTACTTAAGCTCAAGTTCAACCAGCCGAACTCCCCGCAAGATCCCCTGTTGCGGTCTCGGGCTCACCACCACTTTCGCTATCTTGGGCCAATCCATAATACACCCTGAGTTTACTCAGTGCCGCCTCCACCGCTTCAAGCCAAGGAATTTCCGACCACATCCTTCCAACCCGAACGACACCAGAAACACTATCGGCATCAGTCTTTATGGAGCTATCTTTGGGGACTCTGCACTGCCAGAGCTTCTGAAGAGACAAGCCCCACTCTACAGTCTCCGTTCCCGCCAGCCACCGGACATCAACGGTCCCCCTTCGATCGCCTAAACTCCTTCCTACAAACCCTCCTCTTCTTCTTCCTTACATCCCTTCATCTCTTCATCCCTACCCTACATCCCTTCATTCCTCTACCCCTACCTCTACCCTACATCCCTCTACCTCGACCCCTACCCCTCATCCCTTCATCTCTTCATCCCTACCCCACATCCCATCATCCCTCGACCCTACTCCCTTTCATCCCTCTACCCTATATCTATTCATTCCTCGACCCCTTCCGCTTCTTGAATCTAACAATCATTCCACTATGCAATAAACCTCTCTAAACTCATACTGTTATTGGTGTGGTCCTTGTTAGTGAATCATGATTAGGAATGGATAAAGAACTGACATAATTAATAACCATAATTATGAAGGGATATATAACCAAACATGTTCCAAAAGAAAAGCTTATGATAGACATGTCTGCAGAGCACCGTTGAACATCGTCCCTTTGCTATAACAGTGCTCCATGAGAAAGCCGTGCCTCTGTGCCCTGAAGCTGATACCCAAAACACATACTGGGATGTACAGTAAATCATGACTTCAAGCTCCTTGACATGTAATGTACAGACAAACAGACGAGCCATTGGAGTTCTCCCTTCACAAAAAAAAAAAATTGACTTGATAACCTTTTGTCTTTACTACACTGAGATGTTTGTTGCGTATTGGAGGCAAAATTGTATATCAAAGGACACATATTATGCTTATTCTTTGGTTCATATTTTTTGGGGGGTTTGTAGTGGAAAATGTTTATGTGCCTTAAAGCAGGGGTCTTCAACGTTTTTCAGGCTAAGGACCCCCAAACTGATAGAGAGATGGAGCAGGGACCCCCGACTATACATATTGTATAAAATTGTGTTTTATATTAAATGGGCCTAGTACCGTGTATACCTCTTTATTGTGCATTCAATACTAAGCTATTCAAATAATACACAGGTTCATATATTCATGTTTTTATGTTAAACATGTACAAGGTACAGTGAGTAGGGAGGCCGTACCACTGCCATTTATAAACATACCTTGTCAGCTGATACCAATGCCAATATCAACATTGTCTGTCAATAGCATGATAATCATGCATACAAGCTATTCAAATTGATGTTTTCATTTTAAACATCAATGTGGAAACGAAAAATGAGTGATGACCTATTAGTGCCACTGCCATGCATAAACATACCTGTTATCTTTCATACAAAACTGAACTATTAACATAATGGACAGATTCATGTTTAGAGAAAAAAAATATTATTTTTTTTTAATTGTCTAATCAACCAAAAATTTCGCGGACCCGCTACCTCCGCGGACCCCCTAGGGGCCGCGGACCCCCTGTTGAAGACCTCTGCCTTAAAGTATTTGAGGAACTTTGAACTGAACATGAATCAATCTCAATTTAATGCTGATGTCTCTCTATGACTTCTGTGAGAAAACAATACCATCAGATAAAAGATATATGTATTTAGTTATTCTTAATGGTTTTCATCTGTGCCACCAAGTAGAACGTAAGAGAAAAAGAACATTCTCCTGCATTCAGAACTGATTTGTTGTATTTTTTGTTGGCATATGGATGTTATTCTACTGTATCCACTTCTGCTGTTATTACTAGTAATCGTAATGTTTTCATCATTATTATACTTACCCTCATTATATGAATCATTTGCATTGAATGTGTTGTAACTCTGTTATGTTGTTAATTCTGCACACATGACATCTATCACTCTTCTGTCCATCCTGATAGAGGATCCCTCCTCTGACTTTACTAGAGTCTCTGTGCTTTCTCGCCTCACAGGTTGTCATGGATCCTGGTTATACCTGGACCCTGGTCTTGCCTCCTGCCGTGGTTCTGTCATATACATTGAATGTGTTATAACTCTATTATGCTGTTCATTCTGTACACATGACATCTATTGCACTTCTGTCTATCATTCATTCCTCCTCTGTTGCTTTCCCACAGGTCTCTCGCTCTTTTCTCCCCGTTAAAGGTTTTTTTGGGGGAGTTCTTCCTGTTCTGATGTGAGGGTCCTGGGACAGAGGATGTTGTATGTGTACAGATTATAAAGCCCTCTGAGGCAAATTTGTGATTTTGGGCTATACAAAATTCATTGGAACTTAAATAGACAGGAGTGTGTTTGTGTGTATATACAGTAATATACTGTATATCCCTCAATCATGTATCACTCTTTATTTGTAAAGCACTTCTCATACAAACATTTGTAGTGCTTTACACAGAAATGTATAAAGCCTGTAAGCCTGATACACTGCTCAAAGAATTTAGCATTTAAATCACCTCAGATCTCGATGAACAAAATGTTCAAGTTGAAAATCTTAATTGATACATTGATACCTTCATTGTGTAATTCGTAGAGAACAAAATGATCTAAGAGCGGTCAATGGAAACCAAAGTCACTAACCCACTGAGGGCTGGATTCAAAATCCCACCAAAAATCAAATCACAGCTGATCCAACTTGCATGAATTTCATCAGGCACTCCCGACAATGTTTAATGTAATGTAATGTATGGTGTCGTTTTTATGATATGGTTAATAGTGTTCCCTCTGATGTGAATATTTGAATGGCTCGTGCTCTTCAGTGTGCGGAGGAATACATGTTTTAGCGCCGCAGTGTTGCTAGATTGCTTTGTTGCTTTGTTGTCATATAAATATATGTGACTGGTTCTGGTTCTTGTGAGTTTGTTCTTGTCATTGTGTTAATTACATTGATTTTGACTATATGCATTGTCCGTTAATGACGAAGAATCCCGTCATGCGCATATTCATGTATCTGTTTTCTTTTACAAAGCAAGAATTATGGTCTGGAGAAATGGGGATCGTGTGGTGATTGCCTTAGCCCTGTTTGAATCAGTAGGAACAGCTAAACGCTGCGGGGAGAGTTTTCAGCGTGTGTGCTGCTGTTGGTTTTCCTGCTAAGCTAGGTTTTCCAGTCTGCCTGCTCTGCCTTTTCCTGCCGGATTTTCCCCCTCGTCTTTTGTCTTGTCCCTGGATTCCCTGTTTGTTTTTGGTTATCATTAAAACCTTTTTTCATTACACCTGACTGTCTGCGTTTGACTCCTCACCATGCCCGTGACAACTGCATCTTACAGTGGATGGAGTTTTCTCAGTTTTCATGTAATCACGAGAACAATTTGAGTGCTTGCATACCTCTCATATCTAATTTATCCAAAACCTAATCTAAACATTCTATTGAAAATCTGCCAAATAAACTCTTTGAATTCTTTGAATTCATTCAACTTAGATCACTCTATTATGAAAACAATACATTGTATTATTTAATTGCAAATTTTCCCGCTGTGGGATAGGATTACCTTCCCTTAACGGGGTACACTTGTTAATTATAGTTATGAGTTCTAATGAAAAGAGCGGAAATCACAAGTAAATATATATAGAAGAAATTATCTCTTAGTTTTGCAAAGTAAATCATGGAATGTGTCGAAAATAGAATTACAACACTCAGTTTGCACTATGCAAATAACACACATGGCAGATTAACACAGATTTAAAGCCTCAAGTGTTCTAAAATATCACTGCTGGTCTCCAGTAATGCAAGTCCTCTGCATATAGCTCTAGATTTACACTAGCGATCTGTTTCTGGTACTTTTCTCATTGCCCTTTGTACGCGGACAGAATTCTGTGAGTGTGTCATTTCTAATGTCATGGCCTGGCTTGATATGACTGGGAGGAGGAGGGTTGCACTGCTAAAGCCATCAACCTGTGAAAGTTGGAGCCTGATAAATCACCTTCTAATAACATACGTTAGTAGTTAAATGGGGGCAGGCCAAGCCAGCTACTGTAAATCTCTGTCCAGCTACTGCCCACAGACTCTCCTGACCACCCCCTGCTTTAACACTGGGAGAAGTTGTTGAGGTCTCCCACCCACTGTCCTCTCCGTCTCTAATGGAGGACTGCCCATTATTCCAACAGCCCATTATTCAAAAACCCAATAGTCCGGAAACAAAATGTCCATTGGACCTTCCCAGTTCCCACTATGGCGAAGGCATGATACTCTGCTTCTGATTGGCTAGTAGGCTCTTTGCCTTCAATGATTTAGGCATGAGAAGTGGGATTGGCGTGAGTTAGGTTAAGAGTATCAGGGTGAGCAAATCAGAGGCGGAATAGGGAAGTTAAGAGTACTTTGTATTAGTTGAATTTGAGTCAGTCTGCCACATCCAGCTGACAGCCAACTCTAAGATTTGTTACAACTTGAGCCCAACGTCTAATGATTAAAGCATTTGACCTTGTTAAAACATATACTGTAAGTAAAACAACCAGGATCTAAAAGTAGAACGTAGATTAAAACTGGATAAAAGTGTAAATTTATGACAGAGCATCTGGCGGACAAATACAACGCCAACGCATTGGCTACTACCAATCCTTTTTCCTATGTCTCCAATAAAGATGTAGTCTAGACTAATTCAATTAATATTCTTTTCATCCTTGCAGAAATTGAAAAAATGCATAACCTCAACCTCTTGACTTTGGCAGACAACGTTTTTTGTAAATATTTGTGTATCTTGACAATCTTGTTATTGAAACCTGTGAGTGCAATTAGATTGTGGGCAGTGCTGTGTCTGTCTCCTTATGCGTAGTCACACCCTGAATTAAGGCTTGCATGGAGGAGATGCTCCTTAATCCGATCACAGGTTCAAGGAATATTTGTTGTGGCAGAGATGTTCACAGTCTTACCAGTCTTTGAAATATTTATATTGTTCAAGTCATTTACCAACAAGTCTTAGTTATGTCTGAATTGAAAAGACAAGTTGCAAATTAGACTCAAGTCATTTTCATCCCATTTCTGGTTCCTATGTCAACACTTCAGGTACTTTCAGACATCAGCCGGCTCTCACCATCGGCTCCATTGTTTCCAATGTAAACAGACAACAGCCATGCTGGAAAGGGAGGGCTGATATATGAATGACATTTGCAAGGAGCTATTGTTTAGCTGCCGACAGCGCAATCGCTACTGTTTAATTTTGCGTACATCATTTGTCTAAAATGTTCTACAATCAGCTGCCACAATCTATTTTTAAATTCTGAATCTTTATATTCTTTTTTTGTTTGTTGTAAAGTGCTTTGTGCTGGAAGACAAATGAATGATGTAAATCAGCTTATCAGATGCCATTTGGGATGATGACGTTTGCTCTTACATGTGGTCAAATAACTCAGAATGTGAAAAAAACAGGCGACAACCTCCAGTTCTGCCAAGTGAAGCCAATGCGGAAGTGTCTTAAAACTTGCATTTTCTCTACTGACCAGCAGAGGGCGACTCCTCCGGTTTTAGAAAAAAGCCCTATTGTATAGAAGTCTATGAGAAAATGACTCTACTTCTCTCTTGATTTATTACCTCAGTAAACATTGTAAACATGAGTTTATGGTCTCAATCTCTAGTTTCAAGTCTTCTTCAATACAGCATGATGTTCATTTAGTAAATTATGGTCCATTTATAGTCAAACAGACCATAAAGCAGGGGATGCTTTAGGGCGGGCTTACTGTGATTGACAGGTCACTGTCGCTACCAGAGACTTATCTGGCGTCACTACATCACTCCTGTGCATTCCAAATATGGTAAGTTCTCTTTATCGATTGCAAGATGGCGATGGTGAAAACGCCAAATTCAAGGCTTCATAACAGCAGTCCACAAACCAATGGGTGACGTCATGATGACTATGTCCACTTTTTATATACCGTCTATGCAAAAAAAACAGATTCTGTTCCTAAAACTTTATGTCGGTAAACTCGGACGAAAAATACGGACATGGTATGCAAAGTTCCAGAGTCTACATTCATCCTAGCAGCTCAATGTGGCTGTACTTAGGCACAGAGGTGGTTTGAGCTAAATGCTAAGGTAAGACAGCTAACAAGCTCACAATGTCAACCCTAACATGCTTTTGGTGAGCAGGTATAATGTTTTCCATCTTCATCCTTTCTAAGTGTGTTACTTACAATGCTAACATTTTCAATTGGTTCTTAGGACAAAGTACAGCTGATGCTGATGGTGTCATGATGATGACATGTCAGAGGATCACCAAAGTTGTTTTATTTCTTCCAGAGGTGAACATGAATCTCTGTGGAAAACTTGTTATCAAGCCATCCATTTGTTGTCGAGATATTTCACTCAAGATCACACATGTAACCTGGTGGCGCTGGAAGATAGGTCACGGGATCCCCAACGAAAGTAGGATTCATCCCTCTGGGGACCATGAATGTATGTACATGTATGTATATATGTGTATATGTGTATATGGGTATATATATGTGTATATATATATATGTATATATATATGTGTATATATATGTATATGTATGTATATATGTGTATGTATATATGTGTATATATATATGTATGTATATATGTGTATGTGTATATATATATACATATATATACATACATATGTATGTATATATATATATATATGTATGTATGTATGTATGTATGTATGTATGTATGTATGTATGTATGTATATATGTATGTATATATGTATGTATGTATATATGTATGTATATATGTATATATGTATACATGTATATATATATATATATATATGTATGTATGTATATATATATATTTATATGTATGTATGTATATATATATTTATATGTATGTATGTATGTATGTATGTATGTATTTCAATATTGCTTAGCATTTCCTTTATTTTGAGCTATCATCTGTTCTGTTTGGCTATGTGATAAGATTTGATTAGGTTAGAAGTAGCAACCTGTAGTGTATGTAACAAGTTCCATTCAATTAGCTTGCTGTGTTTGTTCATTTTGTGATCGGCACTCAGTAGCTTTTCCCTGCAAATCCCTACAAATCCTTTTCTGATGCCTTAGTGTATCGTCTCTTTTGCTTCCTTCGGACCTCCTGTGGCAGTGGTAATATTGATTTTTTAATTGCTTCCACACTTCCCAATTATGTCAGTACTATGCAACACTGCAACCACTGCAACTCATAAAACAAGAACATTATACCTCAATCCCCTTCAATTTCATCCTAATCCCTAATGCATCACTTCCTGCCACTGGTCCCATAGCAGCTGAACGTTAGCACAATGCATAGCTGATGTATATACTTAGCATGTACTGGAAAAAAAAGCCAGACTTTCTTGAAGATGGCTATTATTTGGAGAGATTATATAATTAATGATGTCATCCACGGAATAGGCTCAAGCTTCCAGTGAAACAGGGTGAGGAATCAGAGTGAAAGCCCTGTAATATTTCAGCCCCACTGTGAAGGGATGATAGATGAGGCAGACAGCCGTCTTGGATCTTCTGAATGAGGCTGGCTTCCAGGCCTGGGTCACCCAGAGTGCTTCCCCCCAATGGGCCAGCTGTACCTTCCTCTGGTCTGGCCTTCTATTTAAAACCATGAAAGCTGTGAGTATGAGAGAGTGCAGTTCAGCATGTTTATTTCCTCAGGCTTTGGAAAGAGAGAGTGATTGTGAGTGTAAGTGTGTATGTTTCTGTCAGTGTATTTTCATTCATCCCTTCATTCTTGCATGCAAAATTTAGCAATTCACAAATACTGCAGTAAAAATGCCTTTTGGTCTGTACTAATGTGAAAAAGTGGTACAATTCTTTATTGGTCTTTCTATCTATTTCTGCAGGATTACTTCATGACGGACGTGTAATATTCGTCCCTGTGAACTATAACCTGGTGGAAACCTCCGGTTTTGCCGAGTGAAGCCGATGCAAAAGTGTCTTAAAACTTGCATTTTCTCTACTGACCAGCAGGGGGCAACTCCTCCGGTTGCAAAAATAAGATTTTATAGAAGTTCATGAGAAAATTACTCTACTTCTTTCTTGATTTATTACCTCAGTAAACATTGTAAACATGAGTTTATGGTCTCAATCTCTAGTTTCAAGTCTTCTTCAATACAGCACTAATATCCCGAATCCATTGTCATTGTTTTTGTTCTTTGTGTTGTTTATGCTCATATATATTCTTTGATATATATTTATATCGTACATACTACTTAAATGTTAAATGTTGATGCTTAGTTTCTCTGTTCTACTTTGTTGTCTTTAATGTCCTTGTTTTTATATTTCTCTTGTTTATTGTATATTCTATGTATGTATGTACGATGGGAAGCAATGTGTAACAGAATAAACTCTGTATTCACAGGCTCAGAAGTACTCAGGATGAGTAAACTGTCCTCCTGTGTAAAAGGAGGGCCCCCAAATCTCCAGTTTTCTTTAATGTGCTTAACGTCATATAGATAAGTTTGTTCATCAATTTGAACACACTGATAGAAAATACTGAGTGTAGACTTCTGTCATTGTGATGCTCAGCAGTAGAGTAGGTCCCGCGCAACAGCTGCTTTCATTTCCTCTGAGTCTACCCAGAACAATGAAGGCTGAAAGCTCCCGGCACCTTCTCATAAACGCACAACAGCTTCAATACCAAATATTCAGATGTCCTATAAAAGCAAACCGTGTCCCACTCCAACATCTGTTGGCCATATGATCAGGTCGTCGACGTGTTAAGGCATAAACAATGTGACATTAAAGTGGGCTGCAGGTGTAAAATACTGCTGTACTGAAGCAGTGCTGCACAGGAGGCTGTGTTAACTGCTTCTATGATACAACTTCACACATTGCAAAGTCACGCACAGCTTCTAGATGTGGCTTTCATTTGTTCTGGTCATGCATATGAGATTCAAATATCCTCATGATCATGACTTAATGGCATCTTGTAATATACTTAGACATAGAATATCAAAATCACTGGACATTGAAGACAAATATTTCATAATTTAATATATTTTATATTACAAGATCATTTTCTCTAAGATACACATTTTTTTAATTTTAATTTGTATTACAATGTCTTTATCTGATGATTACAAGGTATTCTACTTATGAAATCTGTATCTTAAAGACCTTCATTATAACTATGGATGTCAAAATAACAGTTTGAGATAAAGAATAGCTGTTGCACTGTTGCATAGAAACGGGACTACGGTGATTCAGTCCATTACTGGGTTGATGGAATCTATAACATTTGTTGTGAAATGACATCGTCAGACGCAGTGAACACGTTACTGATCTCAGTGAGGCATGGACAGCATGTGGGAACAATCCGCACAGTTTAACACACACAGCCCTCCATCGTCACAGGAGCTTCTCTCCCGACGGGACCAAAGGGAAGAGAGGAGGAAACCCGGGGCTGGAGAATGTTGTGGAAAAAAAAGATCCAACTAGGCCAGATAGTTTTTAGGTCGTCCAAGACATTCATATTTCTTAGCATCAATGTCAGTACAATGCAAAAATACATTTACTGTTCGTCAACAACAATACAGCAAACCGAGGGCTGGTTCATGAAGCAGCACAATGAAGTCAGAGTCAATAACCACATACCATACCACCTTGTTTTTGTGGAGCTTACATTTTATACATTATTGTTTCACTAGCCCTTTTCCTTTAACCATATTTGCAGGTTTTTTTCTCTCGAAACAACAGTGTCTTTTCTAGCATATAGATATTGTAGAATATAAGCAATGAAAAAAAGTTAAGTTGTAAATATGGCAATTTCTTACTGAAACCAGTTAATACATTGATTAATGATTGAGTACATTACAACAAAAATATAATCCACACTAGATAAAACTGGACACATTAAATAAGTATAGTATTATCCAGTAAAATACACCAACAGCACAGCTGAGACATACTGAGTCTTGTTAAGTTACTGCTGATGAAAACACTTTTATTGGACTTTTATTGAACTTCTATTGTGAAGAATTTATTGGAAAATGCGTTCATCACCAAATTAGTGCTTTGATAGCGACTATTTTTCTGTGAAAACAAGTTTAATAATTCTGCAGGGAGGAAGAGTAAGCAGCAAAAATAACGGGGGACTTTTATTGTGAAGAATTTATAGGAAGTAATATGTGTTCATCCACACGAATCACCATCCGATCAGTCAGGTCGCACTGAGGTGAAAAATGTGGACAGCTGAGTTCAGATCTGGCACAGCCGATCATTGGCAAGTCTAAACCAGCTCTCTTTCGTTTGTTTGAATACACTTGAATATGTTGTATATCCACAGAGAATTCCTTGTATTTTACATACTGTTGTTCTGTGTCTACAGTAAAAACATATTTCACTCTCTGAGCCTTCACAAACTATTCTTGGGTCTCTCTTTGAAGACACTATAACTGTTGACTTTCACACGTTCACAAGCTGTTTTCACTTTTACTGCAAAGTCTCTCTTTTTTTTTGTAGTGCCCTGACATCAGCTGTTTCAAGCTGTGATGCCTGGAGCAGGCACTGGGAAACTTCCAAGGGACTTCACAGCTCACATTGTTGACTCATTCTGCGTTCACATTCACAGGAATATCTACAGCAGAGACTTGATGTTTATAAGTAAATGATAATGAATCTTTGTTCATCTGAAGTTGTCAAATACCTTCATTGCAGCAGTATCCACCTTCCACCCGGTTGCTAAATAGAAGAGCATTTTCCAGTGGGAGGTCATTTTCCTGTGGGACATTTAGCAGCTTACACTAGCATTTGTGCGATGAGAGTTGTGTCGGCCTGCTGCAGCACTGCACAGCTGATACTCATCATAACAACACAGCACGAGTGCTGGTGTTGACCTCAAAGTCACTGATTGGGTGCCTCTTGCCTATTCTAACAGAGCTGGTCCTCATTAAACACAGTGTTCTCTGTGAGTCAGCACCAGCGGCTAAACCCACAATTAGCCAGCAGCCTGCTAACATCGGCTGCATGAGGAACGGATTAGTCCAGAGTATATTTAAAAACAGGTGCATGTTCAAATGGGTGTCACATGGACAAAACTACCACTTGGAGTCACGCAGTAATGTAACATTTTTGTAGTGCAACACTCGCAAGCTGTTTTCTTATATGAACTCTGGACAATGTCCGGAGAATCAGGTGCGGACGTTGTCCAGCGATTCCCTTTCACACATGTAGCACGCAACAGGAGCAGCTAGTGAAAATGGGCCATCTGGTTTGGCGAGGGGATGGCGCCTAGGAGGAGCGTGCAGAAGGCAGGATATGACGCCATAAACAACCGAGTCTCTTACCGTTCCTTGAATTTTTCTGAAGATATCGGTGTCTACCGTGACCGACAGAAGTTCATAAATCTCGTCTTCTGTCGAGTTAGACATTTTAATTTGCGTCTTCGTGTAACTGACCCTTTTTCTTCACCCTCGGATTCTTGGTTTCCAGATTTTGACTTAATGAAAGTGGAATACTGATTATTAAATGCCCTATATAAACAATATATATAAATGATCTGTGTATAGTTAGATTAATTGCACTGGGGATAAGTGTTCTAAGTGCTTGGTGTCCTCTGGATGTAATACGGTTCATCCCGCAGCGCCAGTTCTGCTTACCAAAAGTGGCCCACTAGGCGGCTCGCATTCCACGATTTGCTTGTTTGATACCACATGATAGAAACGTCCTCAAAAACACCCACTCGCTCGCTGTGAATTCTCTGGACAAGGAGCAGCTCTATTCTCACATGGGCTCAATAAGACATTACACGGACTATGTAGTAGGGAGCTGGCAGGTTAAAGTCTGTTTAATGTCCGGTTCGACTGATTTGGACATTTGCGTTCTCACATACAGCTCCTCAAGGTAATGTCTATGAGTTCAGGGCTGCAGAGCATGTGTGAAAGTGGCTACTGACTGATACTGAATGCACCAGGCAGACAGAAGTAGTAAAGCTAGAGAAAGCAGGATGTGCTGACCCAGGGAGTGACATGTGATCATGGTGAGTATGATGCATTTACTACCTCCTGATGCAAACCTAAAAACAGTACTTTGACTTGTGACTGTGTGTCAACTTGTGTTAGTGAGCAGAGGTCAAGGAAGGCCAAAGGTCTGTGATGTTGTGAGGGTCACGGCTCTCTCTACAAAAACCGTCAAGCAGCAGAACTCTGCTGTTATCATAAGAACAACTGCCATGATGGATGTGTCCACACCACCAACTGAACAAAAGGTCAAGGCAGCGCAGCCTTGTGCTGCTGACCTGCCTGTTAAACCACACTATCCTGGGATCTGTGTTCTTTTCTTTTGTAGTTGGAGGTGTCTGCTCGGTGTCAGCAGAGCCGTCGACGTCCAAAAAACGGTCAAAAACCTCCGCCTTTCCTTCTGTCCTACTGAGAAGCCCTTGAGCTAACAGAACGCAGGGGTCAGGGCTCCCTCTCCAAAACACTGTGTCTTCAACTGAAGTCCTGACGGGAGAAGTACTGAACAGTACAATGATCATGTTCTTATTATTATCATATGATAATAATAAATACAGATTCCTACACCATAGTGGAGGAACCATTTGTTCCAACACTCTACACTTGGAACAAAGCATCGCCTTCTTCTGACTGACACATGTCTACACTGTGTGCATTGGTCCGTAAAAAATCTCCGTAACAACAGCAGCATTGTTGCTGAGTGGATCCAGTTTAGACGCTGGCGGAGGACTAAAGGTGCTGCTGTCACGATGCAGAGTCGGCATTTCCACGGCACGGTGCTATTCGACTCACTCAAAAGAAAAGAGTTGTGGATAGTATCTAGTACCTGGTGCTTTGGTTTTGGTACCACCTCGGTCGAGGTTCCGAGCGAGCTGAGCCAATACTAGAAGGAGGAGTTAAAATACTGCAAACCACTGATTGGTCAGAGGGTCGTCACTAGCACGACATGGGACATCTTACACTAACGTGTGGTTTTTAAATAGCCCAGCTCACGTCAATACGTCCGTCAATTTTTATTCAGTTGATTATAAAAAAATGTTGGCACACAATACTGAACAGCATCATTGACGAAGTTGTTCATTTGTTTGGTTGCCGATAAGCTCAAAATGTCCTGAGGGTCCAAATGTACTGGTTCATGTTATGTGGAGAAAAAACAACATTTTATTGGCTGCTACTGGAAATTTTGGGCTGATGTAGAAAGGTCAGGGGGGGTCAGGGGGGTCATGAAAACACATCTGTGGGCACCATAAATATGCAAAGCTAAGTCAAAGGAAATCCAGCCATTTGCTTTCAAGGAAGGAGAAAATGTATTTTTAACAATGCCAAGATTGGAGTACATATGGCAGACTGAGGGATGAGGGTGACAACTTCAGTCGATAAAATACACAGGAAGTCCTATTTCTTCGGAGGCACTGAGTGTCCTTCAGGAAGCACCCTCACCTCTCTTTTATGGCTGGATCCAGGCTCTTCAGATTAAGTTCCCTGCCGCTGAGCAGCTGTCTCTCTTTTGTTGAGGTGGATTGTTTTTCAGGGGCTGTGGTATGAGTGTGACCGCGTCCCTTCCTCTGATGGACTTTGCAGGTTTGGGACTCATAGAGACACAATCACTGGCGGGAGACAGAGAGAGGGTAGAGAGGAAAGGAGAGGAAAGCAGGGGAGAGTGGTCACCAATGCTACAACTGGGAATCTTATCTAGTTTCTCTTAGTGTCTCTGGAAGGCTTAATGGACAAGTCTGCCTTTTTATCTTTCCATTCCTTGAGTTTTCTTATTTAATGTTGTTGGTTCCCCTCATGACACAATCTGTTACTCTAACACAGCTCGCTCCGTTAATCTATCGTGGGGTCTCCCTGTTGCTCTTTCTCATTCTTTATTTCACCTCAGTATTCATGTAAGAGAAAGTTCAAATTATTTTGCAGTTATTTATTGTGTACAACAGCGGTTCCAAAAATGGGTGCACCATGTGGTGCCTGAAGGGGGAACACCACCTACATGAAGAATTCCAATATGTTATTTCTATGGCAGAGGAAAGTTTAAGCAGCATTTGTGAAGATGAGCTACTCTCTCTCTCAAAGCCAGAAAGCAGAGAAGAAAGAATCAAACTGGTGATGTCATTAGGAAGTCTGGAGCTGCTCTATCGACAATGAATGGACGACTGACTTTATGTTTTTTTTCCCCTGACTGCTCTCAGTGTCATCTAGAATATACAGTATTTCTCAAATGTCTATGGAGCCGTTTCACACTTTATACTTGATAACATCACACATTTGAGTTTTAGCTCTCTAGGTTTTTGATTTAGGACAGTGTTCATGTTTACTAATGTTTTGGATTGGCTTAGACCATAGGAATAATGTGAATAAATTTAGAAAATGGGCATATTTCCCCTTAAAGCACAGACCACAGATACTGCAAGCTTTATTTCCTTTCATTTTGTAATGAACATTTAACACTGCATTCTTAGAAACATTTTACAACATAAAAAAGTAAGCGCATTCAATAAATTTGATATTGTGTTTTCAAATGTATGAAAAAGGTAGAAATAAGCAAAAAAAAATGTAATTACAATATCAAAAATGCTGTTATTTTGCAACCAGTTAAGAATGGTGACGTCTTTTTAGATTTATTAGTTGTCATAACACACACGACAATATCTATCTGCAAATCCCAGTAAGGTAAAAGAACTTTGCTTTTACCCATATACATAGAGGAAGAGAAGATAGAAGATTTTTGTGGCTTCTGAACGGCTAAATAAACCATAAACTGCTTGTCGTGTCTTTCAAACCCACTTTCTACCTCTTTAGGTGAAAGGTTGGCAAAACAATCTTATTCCACAGTGTCTGACAGAATCATCTTTATTGTGTATAAGCTTGTTTTTTATGGCTGCACCATTTCATCAGATGGAGGTATTCTAGATGTATTGTGCATATTTATTTCATAGACATTTCCTTAATATTCAGCTTGATGAGTACATCACAAGTTCTTACTAACTGACCCACCAATGGCCCACTGAGGTTCATGCAGTAGTTCTGACCCTTACATGACCCTCTTTGCTCCGGTCTTTAGATATACTTTGTTTGTATTGAGTTATGTCTGTATCCTGTTACTATTCTGGTGCAGTGCAGTTTGTCCACAGGGATCAGTTTCACGTTACTCCTTGAGATGGATAGAGCGATTGCGTGTGGGTGTGTGGGGTGGGGGGCAGACAGGTAGTGGGCGGTGTATGGTTTACATTATTTTTACCGGAGGAAGTGGATCTCTGGGCTGGATGCATTAAGCTGTCAAAATCCAGTTGATGGTTATGAACAATCCTAGTTGATGTTTCGTCGCACAATCACCGCTATCTGTGCACCTCCACTCTACCACATGGGGTGGAACAAGGGCCCTGGGGTATGAAGGAAGGCTGGGCTACAAAAGTATTGTAATTACACAAACACATTATTTTTGTCTTGATAGCAGTGGCACGTAAGGATGGCAATGCCACTCACTCAGCACTGTGTTATTTAACCAACGGAGCAAGACTCCTAAACAAGGAGCAAGACTCCTAAACATTTAAGTGACCATCGGATCCTCCGTGTTGCACCTCTCTCAAATGTATCTTGGAAATGAATAGCCAGATATCCATGAAGCGTATCTTTCAGAGGATGAATACCAGTGATTTTTTGTCTCCCCTCTAGTATCACCATCAGGCTAAAATTTCCACTTGTACACAATTGGTATTTTAATCTGATTTTCTGATGACATCCATATGAGTCTAGTCCTTTTCACTTTAATAATTCTTCTTTTTGAATCCTTACCTCACCACAGGCAAAACTATTGAACTCTATAACAGGTATTTTGATTGAGAGAGAAATGTAAAGAAAATTGCAGCCTCCCCGTCTGATCTGTACTCAGCCTAAATGGTAGTTTGTTGTGCTGCGCAGATGATTGTCGAAAAGTATTTGGACAGCACCTCATTAAGGCTGGGTATCGACCAAAATAGCCCAGTACCAGGTAGTATCGAAACGTTCAATCAATGCAAACCTTCTTTGGTAATGCGATGATAAGGAATAAGGTAGTGAAGGAGATCAGTAAATAGACAAAGTTTTTTTGGCTCTACAGCTATAATTAGGGTAAAAGGAAATGCTAAAATGACCTGGAATAAGAGGCCAGATGCTTTCAATCACTACTTGTTTGACTCAAAGGCTGACATTTCAGGGTTTCTCAGTTAAACAGGATAGAGTCTACCCAGCAACTATAGCAGAAACCTGCCTTTACCATAAAAAAGTCATCAGGTGCCTCAAACCTTCAAGCGCAAAAGATGTCCATCTTGCAAATTTGTGATTAATTCGAAATCACATGTATACTCAGGCTGCTAAGATGTTTCTACATTCTATGATTTTCACTCATTCAAACAACTGTTTAACAAACTGGTCACAGGCCAACCATGCTACGCTAAAACCATTCAAATCACCATACAAACAAGCACTTCCATGACAGAGCATATTATGTCCTTGATCAAAATGTTCAACCTTTACCCTTACGTCCCTGTAGTAATAATGTTTATCTGTGAGTTCTAGGAGGCAGCAAGGTACTTGAGGCTTGTTTACTTCACTTTGAGCCTCTTTTTTCATCTTTAATGGCTCAGTCCTGATTACAACCACATGCTCTCGGACTGCCGAATGCTTCAAAACACTCTTTGTTGTGTCTCGTTTCGCATTGCACCTATTATCCATCCACACAGCCAACCGTTGAAGGAAGTCTGCTTCCTTTGTCATGCTCTCAGCAGAGGTCAAAGATGACAGTGAGGAGTGAGAGGCAGAGCTATGGGCAGGTGGTTGGAAGAAAGTGACGTTTGGTGAATGAAGGCTCCCCCCACCCCCCTTTAGTCCTTCCTCCTCTGCAGGGCTGTGTTTAAACCCTTGAGGGTACGCGTCTCTATGACCCTTTTAAATCCAGCTTCCTGTTCCTGCACTTGAGATGTTTCTCTGCTGTTCTATGGGATCGTAGACACACACACACACACACACACACACGCACACGCACACACACACACACACACACGCACACACACACACACACACACACAGTGCAGCCCCAGAGCACTTGGAGCATTTGGTCTTCTAATTTTTTCTGATAGCTGCCAGATGATGACGCCAGGCAGGGGGCCCTGGTCTGACTGACTGACTGATAGACTGACAGACCTGCTAGCTAAGCCACATTACTTTGGAGGGGACAGGAAGTAGATTGGTCTGCCAGAAGAGAATTGGTAGGGGGTTCTCCTAAGACAAATTTCCTGATTTCCTGTCGAGAAAACTGCACTTCCTGCAGTATTCCTGGCCCAGTATCACCTTAGGTCTAGTCTGTGATGGTACTCAGAAGAGTTGTTGAAAGTTAGAGGGAAGACAGAGGCTGAGGGTCAGTTAAAGGTTCGGTAGTATGACTCAAATGTTGAGGAATGAACAAACAGGCTGTAGAATTTGGGACAGTAAAAAAAAAAAACTAAGACACTAAATGCATCTATAGTAATTTTCCCTTTTAAAGGGGACATATGTTCATTGTCAGGTTCATACCATGGAATGTTTATAAGAAGTGGACATAGTCATCATGACATCATCCATTGGTTTATGGACCACCGGTTTGAAGCCTCGAGTTCTGTATTTTGTCCGTTGCCATCTTCTTTGTTTGCAACCAGAAGTGACACGAGACGGTTGAGCTAAGTTCAACTGAACTCTGAATAAGACATTTTTAGGCGACCAAAATGTTACAATTCACTTTCATTAAGTGAAAACACACTGTTAAAGGGTTAAAGTTGTAAGATGAGAACACGGACTACTCCGACAAGTGTTGAAGTGACCTGTCAATCCCAAGGTAGCCCCGCCCTAAAGCATACCCTGCTTTATGGTCTATTTGACTCTAAATGGGACCACAATTTTCTAAATGAACCTCATGCTGTATTGACTTCTATACAATCAGACTTCTTTTTACAAGGGGAGTCGACCCCTGATGGACATTAGAAATAATGCAGGTTTAAGGCTCTTCTACATTGGCTTCACTTTTCAGACACTGAGGTTGCCACCTAGGAAAAACTCTACTTACAGGAATATGTCTAATAGGTGAAACGCTTCGTTTTAGCAACTGTCTCTTTAAGCCCACCTACCCAGTCTGCTCTGATTGGCTTGCCAAATGCATATTCTTCTATATGCATAGGGAGTTGTCAAGCTGTCGGTGGAGACACTCATATGGGGCGGTATAATCTGACTGAGTTGACTTACTTCACAGTTTGTTGGTTGGTAGGCGCTCCATATATATATAAATGTATTTTCATTATCTGTCCCCTTTGAGTTGTAGTGTTTCTCATTTTTTGTTATATCGGACCTGATTTTTGAAACAATATATGGTGTCCATTTCTTCAGCATCAGCCTCTCAGTATATTTGCTTTCTGTAACTGCCTCTAGCTGTCATTGTTACTGGCAGACTCCAATGTTCCTGTGTGGGAATCAAAAAAGGTAGCAGTTATTATATCATTGTTATTCTGTTGCTCTCTTGCTGATGATTTAGCGTGGCCAACCCACTCGTTATTATAACTTAAAAGTCCACTTGTTGTCAGGGTGACCGATGACAAACATAACTTAGAATCAGCTTTGCAGTTTTGTTCATCTAGCATAATGAAGATAACTTTGTTCTTTTGAACTATAATGCAGTCCTATGTCATAAAGTCACTCTGCACGGACATATTGAAACACAATTTACACTTGATTCTCTGGCTGAGGCAGTAAAACGGTTGCCTCTTCAGTCTGTACCAGTCAGTGTTCTACCTTGCACATTCTGCCTTTGTACTCTCTACAGGTCCCTTGAGGTCTCAGTTAAAAAGCATCAAATGAGGCATATCTGATTCTCCCATGACTGGTGACTGTAATGCAGCTCCCTGTGTCAGTGATGATCATGTGAACTGTGACCGTGACCAGGAAGCAATTTGTTAGGCTATGGAAGGAAGCAATTTGTTAGGCTATGGAAGGCCTAAAGTATAATGACCTCAGGTCTGCAGCTCACATATTTCCACTTAGTTCTATCTGAGGGGTACAGACCTGCGGCAGCTTTACCTTCTCCTTTATCTACAGTCTTTAACTGCACCAATGAGTCAGAAAGTATTGAAAGATGGACTAACACATCACTGGGTTGTTCAATATCACTGTATCACTAACCACTAAAGCTCTTTATCCCAATCCAACTGCTTTCAGAGACACTTCATTCAGACCCTGCCTCAGCAAAGGCCGTGACTGTAAGTCGGGTGGACATGAGCTGAGCAGCCCATTAAATGCTTCAACAAACAAGTTTTATGACACCTCACTGAGGAATCACTGTAAATCTAACAGCAAGTTTGAAGTGCTCCACAGCAGAGGATGTGAAATAATATTTGAAGATTTTGTTCCAGATTGCTTCCTCGAAGGTTTTTGGCCACCCAGCAGCTGTTTTACAACACCTTCGATGGTCAACAATAGGAGCTGATTTATTCTGTCCCTGAAAAGGTTATGGTACCAGATAGATTAAATACTTTTAATTTACTGTAGAACAAGCACCGGGTGCTTGACACACTCTGGTTAATTTATTAGCCCATTTATTAGCCCAGATCAAATAATACTTTAAAAAAATATATTTTTTTGGTCTAAATAATCTCAAGGTACTAGCCAGTTCTAGAGCTTTCAACCGCATCTTGTCTTCATCATGTGGAATCATCTATACCTGGCATTTCATTTAGAGTGAAGGACTTAAAGTCAAGATGAAAAGAAACAAGCCTTTTTAACCCTTTCAGATCACCGGTCATATTATGCACCTATTAACAATATGATCTAATATAAGCAAAAATAAAATTACAAGAAAATCTCTTTTTGCATAATTCTATCTCAAAATTCAATCACCTGTTTGTACTGTAAAACAAAAAAGTTACAAGTACAAACCATTTTCTACCAATATTACCATGACATCAATCCATCAATCAATCTGCAACTTTCATTGAAGGCCATTCTAAGCCCGCCCACTTTTTACTGGTCCAGTCAACTGAGAAGGATTTGATTTCCCCTGCTGTAACTGTAAACTGCGCAAATATTTAATTTCGCTGGGGAATGCGTACAGTACAGAAGCTAAAGATGCTCCATCTTCTGTTTCACTGGGACTTTAGGAATGTGTTTTTAAAAGGAGCTAATTCGTTTTAATTGTCCCCAAGCACCCTAAATTGTGTTTTCTGCAACAAGAAGACTCTAGTCCTCCTGCGACAATCTGACAGACAGCAATTACTATCCCAAGATCAAAAACATTGAGCTTCACGGGGAATCCCTCTGAGATTTGATACCCAGCTCACAGGAGCTGCGTTGCCCGGTTCAAACGACTTCTGGTGCCTGTGCTCGTTTGCCCGTTTCCCTCAGGTCGGTGTGAAAGCTTTCAGTCAAACTCTGGTGCAGACTAAACAACCGGACCAAGACTGCCTGAGAAAGTGGGTCATGGTCTTCTTCCAAGTGATCTGGTGTGGTTTGTTCGTGGGGTGAGAGCAGAGTAGGCCAGCCACAGGATGTTGTAGTATGTGATGTAGTATAAAAAGTGAGAAAGACTACTTACAGGTAGGCAGGTAGATGCATTGAGTGTGATACAACTCTTCACAGGGCCATGTCCTACATGAATATCTACAGTGCTACATTGATTTATTACAATGCACAATCAAACATCCTCACTGTAGGCTATGACACTCTCAGAGGAACTAGAGAAGTCTCAGACCATTTGACAGCAGGAACTTGGAGCTCTTGGAAAAGCCCTAACCCTCTTGGACAAGACAAACTAAAAGAAAGACACACTGGGGACATATCTGAGGTTTGAGTTTTCTTAGCTTGAGAATGTCCAGTAGAAAAAAAACCTGATGCTTCCACAGGCTAAAAACAGCTAATTGGATTAAAGGAGAGACCAGAAACGTTTGACCTACTAGACCAGCATGGTTTTAATCTATTTATCAAAAACATTAAGGTCGGTAAAGTCATTTAATCTCAGTGTCACAGTTCCTTCACATTTTACGTTTCTATGATTTCAGAAGTTTTCTTGATCTGAATCTTCTGAGATTTTGTTCAATAGGATGTAGCTGGAATAGAAACCTGGATTTAATCTCATCTCACTGTACGTACACACAAATATTCTTGACTTTGTACAAGTCTTTCAATTTCCATTCTGCTCCTCAGTGTTCTAACTGTATCAGCTAAATCAGCAGCATGGCTCCATGTCGGTCGACCAGTTCATGGTGGTTCAGACTGGAAAATCTCAACAAATAAAACATTTTGACAGACATTCATGTTTCCCAGACAATGTGGTGATCCGCTGACCTTTGCTCTATTGCAACCGACATTTTCACATTTGTGGTTTCAGTGAAATGTCTCAACAACTGTTGGGCAGATTGTCATGAGATTTGGTTCCAACATTCATGTACCACTCAACTTACAATATAGAAACTTTGGCAACGTTTCTTCTAGTGCCACCATCAGGTCAAAATTAAAATTTGTCTAATACATTCTAAACCAAATACCTGCAAAACAAATGATATTCCCATCAGCCTCAACTGTACTTTTGGTTTCTAGTATTAATAGGCAAAAGACAGAATTAATATGATAGCTTTATCATTGTATCACTGCGGGCTAGTATGTCCTTCAGTATGACATCGTCTGCCAAGTTTAGTCTGCTGCTAGGAGCTCACTCCTGATGACCATCATTTCTGTCTCACGTTAAGGCCTCTCAAGTTGGATAGCCCACAAGGAGTCAACACAACACGTCTCTTTACTGTAATTGTGTGCAGAAGGCTGTTGTGCTCATGCCAACCAGTGCCTCGGTCAAAGGTCACTGTGTTACAGAGTGCACAGGTCTTTTGTTCCTTCAGTGCTTTGATGTTGTACAAAAGAAAAGCTTCTGATGATTATTCAGGAAGCAGAGAAGACTTGAACTTGAATACAAGACAATTACCAAAGTAGGAACACAAGCCTACAGAGTCATTAGAGAATGCATTAAGGGCTAATGCTTTCCCCATGTGCTTAAAACTGATACAAGGAAAACAAATGTGAGTTTACCTTGAAAATAATGCAGTGAGCTATCGCCACAAACTTTTAGCCCATGTGAACAGATGTATTGTTCGTTCTTATCTGCAGTTAACAAGTCTACAGGACATCATTAACTAAAAGCCTTGACCAAAGCTCGAGATAGCCTTCAAAGAGGAAAAGTACTTACAGATAATGGATGAATGTATGGAAATGTACCTGTGATGAACACATGAAGCATTGGCTTCACTTTTCAGAACCAGAGGTTGCCGCCTGATCATAACGGGACATTTTATCCATCCTCTTTGTTCGACAGAACCACCTTTTTATCTATCAAAAGGATTTAGAAGACAATACAAATGTGTGATGCCTTTGGAAGTTCAGATAACAGATGAGTGAAGAACAGTGGAGAAAACAACGCAGCAGTTGCTGTGAGGGCCGGCTGCTGGTGCTAGCTGTCAAAAGAGGCTGAAGGACAATAATGCTACAGATGAAGCCCCCCAGGTGTTTAATGAACTACTCCAAGCTTCTGTGTCTGCATGTGTGTGAGTATGCATGTTTGAGCTCACTTACTGCACTGTCGGGAGATTTCCTTGCTGTCAGTCCAGTGGTGTAAGTATTGACATCTTTTAATTAAAGGTGCTAAATTCGGAATTCAGAGCATATCTATTGCCTCCACACGGCTCTCAACATGACGGCGACTGACGGCAGCTATCAACTAACTGCGCTAATTGTGCAAACAATGAAAATAGTATATCGACACAGCTAACAATGTGTACCTGAGGGAGAACCGGAGGGTTGGTTCTACATTAATGCGATGACACTGTCAATCGATACGGTGTTATCAGCTGTAACCGCTGTATGAGAGCAGTGCAGAGCGGCGGCTTTGAGCTAACCAGTGGGGCACGCTCACATGCACTAACATGCACTAAAAGACACGAGGTCGGTCGGCTATGTCAGAAAAGAAAGAGAAGCTCTGATAACAACACACACAGAGGGTCATTACTTCTCTATTGTATTATATTAATGTTCAGAAAATATGATTTAGCACCTTTAAGTAACATTAGCAATACCACAGTGTAAATATATGCTATTACAAATAATGGTCCTGCATTCAACATTTTCAAAAGGCAAAGTACAGAGCAAAATATGAAGTATCAAAAGTGGAATAAAAACACAGAAACTGATGCGTAGCATTTTATTGTTACGACTAGACTAAGAGTCTCATATAGCCCTTGTGACTTTAAGTCAATCTCAGTATTTTAGGATGTTTCAGGCTAAAGGCAGAAAGAAGAGAGCAACATTTTCTGACAATTGTCAAGTATGAATGAGTATCGTGACTTTGAAAGGAAATGATATATCTTTCAGCTGCTGACTCCACCTCTGAACGCTTGATAGTGGACTTAAATAGAAGGTGATCTGACCTCAAGTGAAAGGTGCTTATGGTATCTACAGCACCAGGATATCCCCGTTATCAACACAAGCACTGAGGAAATCCAATGTTTTTACACTGCTTTTGTAATACCAAGGATTTTTATTGTCTTTAAGTGCGTCACACACAGTTTTTCATGGATTCTTTTCTGCCACTAAGTTATCTTCCTCAGTCTACTGATATTGTGACAATTTGGAGACACAAGGTTTTTTGTCATCACAAAAAGCGACAGCTGCTCTTCTGTTTGAGGATAGGAGAATGATTTCACATGGTTAGTTCAAGGACACTATAGCTGACACCTGTCAGGCTGCATCCTTCTCTGCTGGTGTTTCTCATCTGTACACTGAGGAGGATCACATGTCTGAACTGCCCTGTATAGGCTTTTTGAACTGCCAATGGTTTGTAGCAGATTTTTTATTAATCTGTGATTTTTCCATTTAATAATTTATTGGTGTACCTGTCAGGGAGAATGCCGGTTGCTCAACAGAAAACATGTAAATGAGTCAGAGATGGTTGCCACCCGTTTTGTAATATATATCAATCTATTACCGTATCATATTTTACTGTCACATATCAATTTTCTTTAATTGCTTATTAAGTCCTTTATGCATTCTATCAAATAATATACAGTATATCCTATTGTTTTCTTGACTTTAGCATGTATTATTGCCCCCTGAAGTTATGGTATTAAATAATAACAAAACACAACCGTCACAGTAGCCGGCTAAATGCTACTACGCTACACTGACTGATGTGAAAGTGTTCTTAACATTGTTTGCTTTGGCTCAGTGCACCAGTGTCCACTGTCGATCCACAAACTGATGTGGCTGGTAACATCATTTACAGGTTCATCAGGCGGTGGCCATCAAATGTCAGCCCTCTTCAGAGCTGCTGCCATTTCAAACAACACAATGGCTACAGATGGAGCTGGACTCACACTGAAATGAGTTTATGACCCGCCTAGAGGCGTCAGAGTGGAAGAAATGGCTCCCTGTGCACCTGTCCCACCAGAGGACATGGTCTGTTTCCCAGGACTTCTTGCTGCAGAGAAGAGGTCAGGAGGGAATGTTCTCACTAAAACAACTCATTCTCACCAATCAAAGTGCTATTACTATTCAATTTACAAGGCCACTGAAAGACACAAGAATGAGCTCTTTGTATTGTCCAGTATTCATCACTTGATCTGTATTCCATTTGGCTTCTAACTTTACCTCTAAACGGGCCACATTTGTCAGAGATGCACTTAAGCTGTCACTCATGGAGACACATGAATCGACCTGCCCCGGCCAAAACTACCACCCACAAACTCCTGCAATGTTCATTAATAAGACGAACAGCACCTGAGTCAACAGAGCGAGTGCTCAGCTGTAATGAGAGGCTCACAGAGCGTCTGCTCCTCTGCAGCATGGATGCAATTAGTTGGCAAATACATTCATTTAACACAGCAGTGTACAACCTCATTCAACTGCCTTCCAGAAAAAAAGTTTACATGTTTATACAGGGGCCGCATACTGGTCTGGAAAAACTGTGAATTTCATCATTTCCAGGTCTTTAAATGTTGGAAATTGTCCAAAAAGTCAGAGAAGACGACCTGAAGGCCGGTCAAGGTGCCTTGTGTAGAAGTTACGTTTACATTCAGTGTATCTTACCAAAATGCATGTTAATGGGTTTAAAATATGTGGAATGCACTTCTTCCCTCACAAAGCATTTGCAAAGCCTTTTTTGAATATTTTAAATTGTGCATTGTTCATATTCAAGTGTACTTCTTCTAGCCTCCGTTGGTGCATCTCTGTCTCTGTGCACCAACCAACTAGAATGTGTATCGTGTCACCCACATGCTGTGTGTGTGCATGTGCATACTCAAGCACGTCCCCACTCATGAAGACATTGCTCTTCAGTGCCTAGTGTACCTAATGCTTTACAGATCAAACTAAATAGAATCAAACACTGACGCCCCCACGGCCACTGAGACTCTCAGCCCTCATATAGCTCTCTGAGATTGTTGCTCTACTGTTTCTCTGACTTTCCTCTCGACATGTTGCACCCGTTCGTTCATAGAAACATCTGTGTTTGCACATTCATGCTGGCTGGTGATGGCTCGAGTACATTTTTGACACTGGATGCAGTGAAAGTGAATTCAGTTCAATCAGGAAATACAAGTCAGATGAAGAAAAGATAATTGTTTATTATTAACACATGACATGTGATATACGTATGTGATATGATATATCTGAGGATAAATTCTTTGGCGCTTGGACTCTACAGTGAGATTTGTAATCGAGGGGCGTCTTCCCTGAGCAGCAGCAAGATAACCCCCCCCCCCCCATGGAGTCCAGACACTGGTGGTGGTGCTGATGAGGCTGATAGAATGATGAGTTGATGAAGCTGATGGATCTGCGAAGACTGGGCGGAGATGGGGAGGTGGAGGGGTGCCTAACAGCAGCATGAATGTACTAAAGGTAGAGACAGCAGAAAGATGATAGGCTAACAATGTCATTGTTTAGTTGTGCTATCAGATAGAAGAGACTAGCTGATCTAAACAGCTGTTATCATGACTGACAGCCCCGAACAATGACAGCAAGGGAATTATGAGTGAGCATGCGTGAGGAGTGAATGGCAGATGTATGACAAGTAAACTACAAGCCCAAGCATACACGCATATAATTTTCCTGACTGAACTTATGCTAGAGTTTCATTCCCACCAAAGGTTCACCTCCACTGATGGTGGTTCAGAGCCATTTGAACTGCTAGCTCAACTTGGTGAGGCTTGATGCGGCAGAGCAATACGATCTCATCAGTACTCCTCATGTTGGCTCTTTGGCAGAAGCCTCGGCGTCACTATAATGACACCAGGTGCAGCTTTTTGCTTCATATCTCGACACTGAAGGTGTGTGCATGGTAAACGCTGTGAAAAGGTAACGGTGAGGTTTAGGCAACGAAACCACTTCGTTATGCTTCTCAAACACATCATGGTTTGGTTTAAAATAAGTACGCTTGTAACGTAACATAAGGGACAGTCAAACCATCATGTGACTCAGTGGCCTAGCCTCACATGACATTACAACATGTGTCATAACATCATCTGTACACAAATCCTTGCGTGAAAGACCTGTGTTTGCTTGACCCCCCTTCCCACCTGCCCTCACAGGACTTCTCATTCTTAAGTATGTCAGCTGCTTTGCATCTAATTATGACGCGGATGGGTTAGTAGAAAGCCTGGTGCATCTCATATAGACACTACAGGGTTCAATAGTAGTATTAGTACTACTAATCTTAGCTGCACCCCTATCTGTGCAATCTGTCCATGTGGTTGCACAAATTCTCCAAAAAGACACCGATGACAATTGTTTTCTGTTTTGGGGGGATTTGGTATTTGTGTTGTAGGAGACAACGTCATGGATTTGTGTGTGTGTGTGTGTGTGTGTGTGTGTGTGTGTGTGTGTCTCTGTGTGTCTACATGTCTGTGTCTGCTCACTGTGAGAAAGACTCATTATCTTAGCCGTTGTTTGGCTGTAGTTTCAACTCCACAATAAGATGAGTAGGTTACTTATCAGCTGTTTGGCCACCAGCTGACTTGTAACACCCAGAATCAGAATCAGAAACGGTTTATTGCCAAGTTGGTTTGCACATACAAGGAATTTGGCGAGGCGATTGGTGAGTGACAATAAATACAGTGCAATAGTAAAATATATAAAAAATATGAAAATTTACAATCAAATATGATAAACAAACAAACAAATTAAGAGTATGTTATAACTAGTGTCAAGTGTATATTTAAGTGTAGGGTTGAGCAGTAAATGTCCGTAATAAGTCAGAGTCAGTTGGTCCCGGGCTTTGTTGATGAGCCCAACTGCGGACGGGAAGAAACTTTGTGGCGTTAGTTCTTGTTCCTGATGGACCTTTGCCTCCTGCCGAAGAGAAGGAACTCAAACACTTTGTGTCCAGGGTGAGAAGGGTCGGCTACAGTCTTTCTTGACCTCCTCAGAGTCCTGGAGGCGAACAAATCATGTATGGATGGCAGATTGCAGCCAATCACCTTCTCAGCAGAGCGAATAATAATCAATCATAATCATGCAGGTGTACAGCTTGGCATCACTCCTGTAGCTTTACATCACAATGTAGTATTTATGTATGTGTTTATTATGGGGATATTCAGCAATTAATCCTTTGTTAAATAATGTCAGAAAATGTGACAAATCTTCTTCACAATCTCCCAGAACAAATATTCACCCTTGACAGACAGAGCAGGGAATTTTTGGTATTTTTTTAAATACTGGATTCATTTATCAAAATATTTGGAAGTTGACCAATTATTTCATATACTTTTAACCACATGGACTGTGCTGCAAAGTAACACAGCTGTGTGAGGTTTATATAATATTTCTGGACTTCCCTCTATCTGCATATCAGCTGTCCATACCCAGCTGTATCCATTTCAGTCTGGACTGCTTTGACCCACATTGTTTCTGACAGGCGTAAAGTTTCTGTTCATGTAGGATATTCACTCTCGATGCATGCCAAACATTATTTTGTAATCAGGTGTTTGTTTGTGGGATCAGTTAACTAAGGCTTTAACTCTCAGTGTGTTTCACCCTTTAACCCCATACAGACCATCTGCCACATCCACCAGCCCCCTGCTGTTAAGAGAGCTTCATTTTGAACTCCTGGCTGGATCAAAGAGTACTTGCTTTATTGCTTTGAAATAACTGAACTCTCCCCATAAACCCTAGCCCTATTTCTTAGGCATCTGCTCGAAAATTGCATACCCATACTAAAAAGAGTATATCTCTGCAACCCCAAAGTGGATTTGAATAATTTTGGTATTATAATAAAGGGAACACTTTTGAGATTTGTTCAGATGTGTAAATAGCAGTATATATCTTACTGGTTAAGAGTAAATGAAGATGGCACACAGCACAAATGAAAAAGGTTCAGTTTCGTCTAAAATAAAAAGCCCTTACAGGATGATTATCTCTTTGAAATGAAGCAGCTGAAAGTTTAAATCTTTCCCAAATCATAGCACAATATGTGAACAGTCTCTCTGCAAAGGTTGACTTTGATAAAGTGAAGCAGAACAACATTGAAGAGGTTTTAGTACAGAGAGGTCAGGCGAGGTCACCAAAATGGTCATTTTGGAACCATCTGTTCCATTAAAATTTTATATACTATATAACTATATATTTCACTTGTATATCACTAATGGTGTTCAATACATCCAAATACAGCAGTTTGGCTTTATTTTGAGAGCCAGAAACCTCTCTGAGCCCTCTCTGTGTGTCTCTGCGTAATGGATTTCTTTTTGATTTCAGTCCCCTATGTGCACACAGGCCTGTATCTCACGAACCCATTGGTCGATTTCAGTGAATGACCCCTCTTTCGACGCGTTAGAGCCAATAGAATTGAGCTATAGCCACCTGGAAAAGATTGACAGCACTGTTAGCCAGTCAGAATCAACAAGGTGCCGTCTCTCGTGAAGCGTATAATCCGATACGCCGAAAGTCAAATCCTCTCCCCAGCTCCCTCCTGCTTAGATTACACCCCCTGAAGCCATGGAAGGAGTTCAGTGACAAACAGGATATCCGTTGAACAGATATCTGTGTAAAAAAAACGGGAATTATGCTTTGTCTTCATGAAAACGGCAAAAGGTGAGTCGCGTTTTCTGATCATAAGTGATAAAGCGGTTTGTGTTGCTGGTGTTTGTTGGCTCATATCTCGGTGATGGTTTCACGGAGAGATATATTGAAGATATGAGTGGAATCTGTGTAGAATCGTCTTGCTTTCTGTCATTGGTTTCTTTGTTAGCACGTAGCTTTTGCTCGGTAGCTCCTAAAATGTGCGGAGTCTGCTCACTCATGGCGAAATATGAATATGATATTTTGGTCATTCTTATAGTTGGGTGTTTGAGTTGTGTTTGGAGCATGTAAAACGGCTTACATGTTCTTGTATCCCAGGCTTTGCTGTTTAATCTGGTATAACATGTGTATAACATCATTATATTCGTTCTTGATAAGTGCATTGTAAGACACTCTGTATGCTAAACTTTCGCGAACCTGTCAATCACAGTAAGCCCCGCCCTAACGCATCCCCTGCTTTATGGTCTGTTTGACTCTAAATGGACCATCATTTACTAAATGAACATCATGCTGTATTGAAAAGACTTGAAACTAGAGATTGAGACCATAAACTCATGTTTACAATGTTTACTGAGGTAATAAATCAAGAGAGAAGTCGAGTCATTTTCTCATAGACTTCTATACAATCACACCTCTTTTTGCAACCAGAGGAGTCGCCCCCTGCTGGTCAGTAGAGATAATGCAGGTTTTAAGACACTCACCCATCGGCATCACTCGGCAGAACTGGAGGTTGCTGCCTGGTGGGGCCTAATAGTGTGTTGCTCCGTCACTAAGGTGCAGCGTAGGTAGTCACAGGCTTGAATCAACATCTGTTGAGGCTAATTCAATTTTCTTTGTGATTTACTACATGGCGGGGTGACACACACACACATGGCGCCGCTGTTGTTGTTTTACATGCCACACCGGCATGAGTGACTTGCCACAAGTTGGTTTATACCAAGTGGTTCTATCTGCAGGTTCACAGCACTACATTACACAGCTAGCTTTAACTTCAGCCTGCTGGAGGATCATTTTCAACTCAACAGTCTTGATTTCCCTTGTTGAGGAGACAAATTGGAGGAAGCACTAAATTGGATTAAGCAAGTAAATATTTGACTAATTTTCATCAGTTTGTGGGAAGAGAAGTGTGGCTAGAGAAGTTCTGTGATTGATTTATCCAGTCGTGTGCATCATATCCGCTGTTCCCTGCTTGTTCTTTTTTGTGAACCTGAAGCATTCATTTCTCTTGCAGTGTCTTTGTCCAAAGAACACGTCCTTGTTCCTGATATCTATACATCTACAACATGTTCTTGGAAGGAAAGCAAAAGATGCCCTGATAAGTTAAAGAATAAGGTTCAAGGGAAGAACAAGGTTGTCCTAGCTGGATGGGGATATTACAGACAGTGTTACAGACTTCCTAATCTGTGCTTCCTACCCTCCCAGCCTCCCAACAAACAATGTTGTACTGTACAGAGAATAAGCTGTGTTGAGGTCCATGATGCCTCCTGTTCACTGCAAACTCTTTCAATTCTAAAATATACAAAATATCCACCCATAAACTCCAGCTGTTGTCCAAATTTGTATTGATGGATAAATACATTGCAAGACATGTTTTTAGATGATACCAAATATATTTGGGGTCTTGGTATATTTTCAGAAGCTTTCAGAAGTTAAGTTTTATGATGAATGACAATAATACATTGATTCTATAAGAGCATTATGTGACCTAAGAATGGAACTTAGGTCATGTGAAAACCCGTGGTAGCATGTTAGATGACCTGTGTCTGTTCTTCAGGATTTGAGCTCTGTGACACTGTGGATCACATTATCCTACTGGATTGCCTTAAAAAGTGGATTTGCATCAGGGACTCAACCCAAACCCAAAAGGGTTTACATCTTATCTAGCACACAGATCTTTCTCAGTAGCCTATACCTCTCTGACATTTCTTACAATCTTGGTAAGTAAACTAAATACACTTAACATATATTTCCAAAAATATGTGAAAAACTATTTTATTTAACTTAGATTTGTTTTTCTATTATATTATATTTGGAGGTTTATAATGTTAGAGGGTGATTATTTCACATTATTTTTTCAATGTTAGATTTCCTGGTGGGCCGATGCAACGCAAAGTATACATATTTCTAAAAATGAAATGATTGATATCAATAGAATTATTAATATAAATTATTAATACCAATGGGATTATTAACATATATTAATAATAAGGGGGTACCACCCTGGGATCAGGGACCAATAACCAAACTGTGGATTAAGTCTCAACATTGGTGTCATGGTGGGTCATCCCAGTGATCACACTCATCAGGAGTTGAATCGTAAAGATTTAACATAAGACGGCATCACTGGTTTGGCTTCAGTCCGACAGGAGAAAACAACTTGATGTCAGATGTGTTTTCTGATTGTGATGAAGAGCCAGTATTTAAACATACAGAAACCAGGTGTAGGCACCGGCGGCATGTGTGTGCAATGACCATAACGATGAGCTGACAGAGGGAGATTAAGAAATGCTATGGCCAATTATGGGTTTATACTCTACAAAAGCCGAGTGTTAGCTCTCATGCCAGGAACACAAAGGGAGGCAGTCTCTGATACAGCACATACCTACACAGGGACCACTGAGACGAAAATGTGGCCCAAACGATAAAACAGTCCAGCAGGTTGGGTTTCACAGTAAACCTACACCACAGCTCCATCTTTCTGCCTGCAGCACTAAATATAAACATAGACAGCTGAGGAGGGCAGGACCCAAAGCTCCCTGGGGTTAAACTTGTGATTTATGCCAAAGAAACACCAGCAAAGCCTTTAATTGGGGGTCGCTGGTGGCACTGGGACTTCATAGAGTAACTGTTCCCAGACCAACTTTATTAACACACAGATACAGCTGTGCTGGTCTTGGGACAAGCATCTATTTTACTCATCTTAATGCTAGAGCCTGAAAGTGAAATGTTTCTGAAAGCATTCATTGAACTGTCATAGACATAGAATAGTGAACATTGTTGTGCTCTTGTGTACAAATGATCGGAAAAACTTTTCCAAGACTTTAGAGTCAACTTAAGCTGCCAAATTCTCATTATCCTTTGCAAGATGATCCTAATTGTTCATGTGATTGAAAGCTATTTAGTTCAAATGTTTAGAATGACTTTCACATTAGCACACATAGACATACAGATAACACATCTGCATTCAACAAATCAGTTGAGTTAAATGTCCATTACTCGGGCTGACAGAAGGTGACACACAAAGAACACACTAGGATCTTCCCCATATATTTAACTACATAGAAACCTTTGGCTATTGACAAAACAGTCCTGTCTGCCAGGAGAAGTTATATGACTGAAGGCCTGTAAATAATGACATGCAAATCAGAGAGTGTGCTGATGCAGCTTGGGGTGCCTTGGGGATGGGGCATAGTTGCCTCAATATTTTTCATATCATTTTTCAGTGAGTCATTAATAACACTTCACCACATTAAAAGAAGGGCAATATTTTATGTTTTCAAACGTATAAAAACAAAATAAAAAAAATATGAACATCACAGTGTTAAACACTATGTTTGATATGCAGCTAATGACATAATAACTCTCTCTCTCTCTCTCTCTCTAGGTGACAGCTTTCCATTGGAGGAGTTGCATACCTGTGTGCAATGTCTTCAGTGGACTCCTGCAGAGAACACACCTGTGCAGGATGTTGTGCCTCCTGCTTGTCCTGTGTGTGTATCATATGGGCAGAGCTCCGACCTGGTCTCCTCCCGTCTTCCTAATTACAACTCACCTCACCTGCCCAGTCAAACCAGCTGCACTCCATCAACTCATCAACCCAACAGTATATCTACCCCGGTTCTTCATCCACTCTTTGCCAGATCGTTGTTACAGCTCACGTGTTTTGTTATCCTTCTGGTTCCCCAGTCTGCCTGCCTGCCCTGCCCTACCTCACCTCCACCTGCCTGAATTCCACCCTCACCCTCCCTGGATTTTCCCGCTGTGCTCTGGTCGTTTCCCCCCCTTGGTTTCCTGGTCAATAAACCTTTACACCTTTACTCCCTGGTCTGTGCCTGTGTTTGGGTTCACATTCACACCCCGTGACAGAACGATCTGGCCAGCATGGACCCAGCAGACTCAGATTCCCTCCGTCAGGCTCTTGCCTCACAAGGCGCTCTCGTGGGCCAGCATGACCAACTTCTACGGACCGTGGTGGAGTCACTCCATTCCCTTTCTGCTGACGTGAGTCCTATTGGACATCACCTCGAGCGGGTTTCCACACAGCTTTCCCCTCCTGTCCCGGAAGCTCCTGCAGCTCCCCCAGCTCCTTCTCAACCCCCCACCCAGCTCGCCTTCTGCCCCCGGGAGCCACACGTCCCTGCGCCGGAACACTACGCTGGTGACCTGGGCACATGCAAGTCCTTTTTAATGCAGTGCTCCTTAGTTTTTGATCAGCAACCCTCTAGGTATGTAACAGAGAGAGCGAAGGTTGCTTTTGTTATGGGGTCACTTACCGGGAGGGCACTAGCCTGGGCTACCAGTGTATGAGACAATCAGTCGTCGGCTAACTCCTCCTACCACAGCTTTTCTGATGAGATGCATAGGGTTTGTGATCACCCCATTAGCGGTAAGGACGTTTCTTCACGCCTACTTTCCCTACGTCAGGGCTCTCGTAGTGTAGCAGAGTTTTCCGTAGACTTTAGGACTATTGCACAGGGTTCAGGGTGGAGCGACATATCTCTCCAGGGGCTTTTTCTCAGAGGGCTTAATAGCCCTGTGAGAGAGGAATTAGTAATTAGGGATGACTCAGAGAGTCGTGATGCCCTAATTGCCCTTGCCATCAGGCCATGTCCACATTATTCCGTTTTTACTCCGTTTTTTCTACGTTTACACTGAGCGGCCACACTACGCCGGAGTTTTGGAGCACCCTAAACGGAGGAGTCTGAAAACTCCCCAGAGGTTGGAGGTGTTTGAGAACTCCGGGGTTGCGTTTGCGTGTGGACGGTCGGATACGGATGTGTTTAGAAAAAATGACGCCCACACCCGTATTCGCTACTGGATTGGTTCTTAGAAACCATGACGTCTCCGTCTCTGATTCGTCACACTCACTATCACTATCACTGTTGTGCTGCTAGCACAACAGCTAGCAGCAGCTAGCAGCTATTGTGCAGTAAAAGTCTGCATTTCTGTGGAGGGAGCAGCTGTTATTGGAGCGATTAGCAGGCAGCGTGACCAGCGGCGTCATCAGCCCTATGGAGCAGCTCGTTGTTTTTAGATTCTAATAAGAAGACATGCTGCACTAACGTTTTATTTCTTCCGTTTGGTAGCCTTGAGAGACCTTAGTCTGTAAGTATGTATTTATGAAGCATGAAAAGATGTATGTAGATATATTCTATTCGCTCTGTTAGTATAACATTTGTGTTGTATTAAATGCTAATCGCGGTTAGCATTTCTCCATTGGCGGTAATGTTAAAATTAGCTTAGAAGCTAGCTAGTTGGGACATGTTACATGCTGGCTATATCATGGATTGTTGTTTTGTATTCATGTATGTGTATAGGGACAGTTTGTAAAGCCATATTTCATATTGTGTTTCCACAGTTTTACAAATAAGAAAGATTCACACTAAAGTCTTGAAACTCTTCTACGGATTCCATGGTCTTTATTTCACGGATCTACTGTTGGCGATCTGCTAAGCTTTCCTGCATGAAGCAAGAGCAGAATAGAGTGAGAGACGTGTGTTGACCACATTTATGGACCCATAATCTAGTAAATGTTTACGTGTAAGTGTTGATTGTAAAGTAAATTTGGTGTGAGAGAGAGAGAGAGAGATAGACCCGCAGCGCTGTAACTAAGTCTGAAAAATAAAACTTCTAAAACTTTCCATGAACTGTCTGTTTGAGTTTATAGAGGAATATTTTAGAGGAAGATGTTAATAATGAAAGGTTGTATTTGATACTTAAGTACTTTATTACTCTGTCATAATTTTTTTTTAATTAAGCAACCAATCCACTTCCTGTTCACACCGTCACGCGCATGCCCAGTGTACGTTAATGGTCACTGCTGTCTGCCTTCGAAGGTTGCCGTGTGGATGCAGATCAATTCGAGAATGATGCTGAAATGGCCGTGTGGATGGAGATTGTTTCTATTTGACAAATCTGCTTCCAAATAGAAACGGAGTAGAAACGGAGTAGTATAGATGTAGCATCAGACTAGAGAGTCGCTTCCGTGAGATTAGGAGAGAGACCTAGCCGCCCTCTTAGTTTGCCATTCCCTTACTCAGCCCCTTCTCCTCCCCCTCCCGTGAGAATCAGCCATGGGCCAGCTTCGAGTTTCCAGGCCCTTCCTGCCATCCCTGTTCCCTGCTCTCCAGCAGAGGAACCCATGCAGCTGGGCAGAGCACGCCTTTCTGCAGAGGAGCGCCTCCGCAGGATCAGAGCAGGAGTGTGCATTTATTGTGGTCAGGCTGGTCATTTCCTGGCCTCCTGCCCCCAGCGGCCAAAAGAGGAGGCTCGTCAGTAGAGGTGGGGATACTGGTGAGCCAAACTACTCCCTCTTCAGTCCCACAGACCAGAATGCAGCTTGAGGCTACCCTCATGTGGAACCAACAATCCCTTCAACCTACATGCTTTAGTGGATTCAGGAGCGGATGAGAGCTTCATCGACACAAGCCTGGTTTCCCAAGCCGGAATCTCCATCCAGCCACTAAACACTCCCCTCCGGGCCTACGCTCTAAACGGGAGGCTTTTGGCTTAGGTTACCCATGTCACGGAACCACTGCACCTGGTGTTGTCAGGTAATCACCATGAGTTAATTCAGCTCCATATCATATCCTCCCCTCACACCCCCTTGGTTCTCGGTCAGACCTGGTTAAGGCTCCACAATCCCCAGATTGATTGGTCGAAATGTAGGGTTCAGAGCTGGAGCTCTTTTTGTCATTCATCATGCCTGAGATCTGCCAGAGCTCCGACAGAAGGCGTTGCCACCACACTTGCCACTGAACCCCTGGATCTGTCAGCTGTTCCCACTATGTATCAGGATCTAAAGGAGGCTTTCAGCAAGAAGCAGGCTCTACCCCCGCACCAACCGTATGATTGTGCCATTGACCTGCTGCCTGGTGCTCCATTACCTGCTAGTCGGTTGTACAACCTGTCTCGCCCTGAGCGGGAGTCCATGGAGACTTACATATGAGACTCTCTAGCAGCAAATATAATTAGGCCGTCATCCTCCCCGGTTGGTGCTGGGTTTTTCTTTGTGTCCAAGAAGGACCGTACCCTCCGTCCCTGCATTGACTACCGGGGGTTGAATAACATAACAGTTAAAAACAAGTATCCCCTTATAAACTCAGCTTTCGAACCACTACAGGGAGCCACCATCTTCTCAAAACTCGACCTCCGAAATGCATATCACCTGGTCCGTATCAAGGAGGGAGATGAGTGGAAGACTGCTTTCCGGACCAGCCTGGGTCACTTTGAGTACCTGATCATGCCTTTTGGGCTGACTAATGCCCCTGCAGTTTCCCAGGCTCTAGTTAATGATGTCCTTCGCGATTTCCTAAACCGATCTGTTTTTGTTTATATAGATGACATCTTAATCTTCTCCCGGAACACTGAGGAACACGTTCGGCATGTGAGAGAGGTTCTTCAGCGGCTACTTGAGAACAAGCTCTATATTAAAGCGGAGAAGTGTGACTTTCACGTGGCTTCGGTGGAGTTCCTGGGGTACATCATCGAGAGTGGGCAGGTGAGGACGGACCCAAGGAAGACTCGGGCAGTGGCAGAATGGCCCAGACCCACTTCCCTCAAGCAACTCCAGCGGTTCCTGGGGTTTGCCAATTTTTACAGGATTTATATCCGCGACTACAGCAGAGTGGCGGCACCTCTGACCCAGCTCACGTCTCCCAGAAACCCCTTCTCTTGGACCTCCGCAGCAGATGCTGCTTTTGCTGAGCTTAAGAGACTCTTTACTACGGCGCCTGTCCTCGTTCATCCGGATCCCACACGTCAATTCATCGTGGAGGTTGACGCTTCGGACACGGGGGTGGGGGCCGTCTTGTCTCAGTGCTTGGCTAAAGATAAGAAACTCCATCCTTGTGCCTTCTTTTCCCGCCGTTTGTCCCCCACTGAGCGCAATTATGATGTTGGCAACCGAGAACTGTTGGCAGTGAAACTTGCCCTGGAGGAGTGGAGACACTAGCTCGAGGGAACAGAACAACCATTCATTGTGTGGACAGATCACAAGAACCTGGCCTATCTCCAGACCGCCAAGCGCCTCAATTCCTGCCAAGCCTGGTGGGCGTTGTTCTTCGGTCGATTCGACTTCATGCTCACCTACCGACCCGGTTCCAAAAACCTTAAACCCGATGACCTTTCCAGGACATTCATGTCTGACCATCCCCCACCCCCCGACCCCGAGTCCATACTCCCTTCATCATGCATTGTGGCAGTAGTGAGTTGGGAGATTGAGTCCCTGGTTAGAGAGGCCCACAAAACTATGCCGGATCCGGGCGGGGGTCCTCGGAACTGTCTGTTCGTGCCAGAGCCAGTCCGCTCACAGGTTCTCCTGTGGGTACACACCTCACAGTTCGCCTGTCATCCTGGTATTAATCGCACGTTATCTCTCGTAAGGCGGCAATTCTGGTGGTCATCCATGGAGTCGGACACACGTGCCTTCGTACAGGCTTGCGTGGTGTGTGCTCGCAGTAAGTCCTCTCACCAGCCTTCCACCGGCCTACTTCGTCCCCTTCCTATCCCATGGCGTCCTTGGAGCCACATTGGCCTTGACTTTGTCACCGGACTTCCACCATCTCCGGGTAAGACGACCATCCTCACAATCGTTGACAGATTTTCCAAGACTGTACATTTTGTGCCCCTACCTAAACTTCCAACAGCCGCGGAGACTGCCAACCTCCTGGTTCATAATGTTGTCCGGCTCCATGGGATCCCATCCGACATCGTATCCGATCGTGGACCACAATTTACATCCCAGGTATGGCAGGCTTTCTGTAAAGCTATTGGGGCATCTGTCAGTCTCTCGTCTGGTTATCATCCACAGACTAATGGACAGGCAGAGCGGGCTAACCAAGACCTTGGAGCGGCGCTGTGGTGTGTCACAGCCCGGAATCCCTCGTCCTGGTGTGAGCATCTTCCCTGGGTAGAATATGCCCATAACTCTTTGTCCAGTGCTGCTACAGGGTTATCGCCATTTGAATTTTCCTTAGGGTATCAGCCACCTCTGTTCCCAGTCCACGAGGAGATTGCAGTACCCTCGGTCCAGGCCCATCTTCGCCGTTGTCGCAGGGTGTGGAAGGAGGCACGCTCGGCTTTACTACAACCAGCGGAACGCAACCAGCGCATTGCAGACCAGCATCGGACCCCGGCACCAAGATACCTGCCAGGTCAGAAGGTTTGGTTATCGTCGAGGGATATTCCGTTACAGACTGCTTCTAAGAAGCTTACGCCCCGTTACATTGGGCCTTTTGAGATAGACTCCATCATTAACCCTTCGGCCATGAAACTCAAGTTACCTGCTTCGTTGAGGATTCACCCCACATTCCATGTCTCCCAGTTGAAACCTGTCTCGGTCAGTCCACTTTGCCCTCTAGCCGTTCCCCCTCCACCCCTCCGGATCATTGATGACCACCCAGCCTACACTGTCTGGCGGATCCTGGACGTGCGCCGTCAGGGGCCGTGGACTCCAGTACCTCGTGGACTGGGAGGGATATGGCCTTGAGGAGCAGAGCTGGATATCCCGCCAGCTCATCTTGGACCCTTCCCTCATACCGGGACTTCCATAGGGATCACCCTGGCAAGCCTGGCGGATCGCCTGGAGGCTCTCGTTGAGGGGGAGGTACTGTCACGGCCTGGCCGTGCCTCCTGCTTGTCCTGTGTGTGTATCATATGGGCAGGGCTCCGACCTGGTCTCCTCCCGTCTTCCTAATTACAACTCACCTCACCTGCCCAGTCAAACCAGCTGCACTCCATCAACCCAACAGTATATCTACCCCGGTTCTTCATCCACTCTTCGCCAGATCGTTGTTACAGCTCACGTGTTTTGTTATCCTCCTGGTTCCCCAGTCTGCCTGCCTGCCCTGCCCTACCTCACCTCCACCTGCCTGAATTCCACCCTCACACTCCCTGGATTTTCCCGCTGTGCTCTGGTCGTTTCCCCCCCTTGGTTTCCTGGTCAATAAACCTTTACACCTTTACTACGAAAAGGTGTTACTCTATCGGTGCAGCAATCAGCATAGCGTTCTCCCCGTCTTCTCCACACTTTGACCCTACGATCCAACTTCCTTAGGCAGAATCTGGACTCATCGCTGATCACATGTTCAGGTTCCAGTGCAGGTGTTGCCGACACCAGCGCAAACGGGCCTGACGGTCAACAGCAACAGCAGAATAAGCCGTTTGGCATTGGCAGAAAAGATTTGGCAAATTTTTCATGGGCGCAACCCACATACTCAGCTGTGCTGCTCATCCCAGAAATGGATGTTCCTTAAAAATGGGGCACCGTTTGAAAGGTAAATAAACAGGCTTTCCAACGGTATACAATTTATTGCTAAGAAGCATTGTTACAACAGAGAAATAATCTACCAAACACTAATTTCCGAACTTTTTGTTCAATGTTTATGTAGAAGAAAAGATGTTCACTTTGCCTAATATGTAGCTTGACAGAGTTCTCCATGTGTGCCCTGGTGTTCTCATGTTTCCTTACCTCTTCATCCCTCACTCCCTAACTGTCCTTGCTGGATCCGTCCCCGTTGTTTTAAAAAGCTAAATAAGTTATTAGCATGACGTCATCCAGCTAGCCAAACCTGTCTGGTGTACAGCTACTAGAGAAGCTTCGCATGTACTGCTTCCCTTGTTTGTTACAACAGAGAAATAATCTACCAAACACTAATTTCCAAACTTTTTGTTCGATGTTTAGTTGTCCTCAGTCTCATCTGCTTAACTTGGTCATGGAGGCATCAACATTTAATTGAGATGGTAAATTAACAGTGAAAAATCATTCTATATAAAACTCATGAATATTATTATATGATAAATATATTATTATATTATACTGAATTGCCTGTGAGGGTGACAAAAATAAGATGTCCTGATGTGTTTGTCAAAGTGTTATTTACTGCTTTTTTTCGTGTTGGAATAAATGTTAAGTAATGCGTTTTTGATACCTTAATTTTTTTGCATTAAATCATACTGGGATGTTTGCTGAAATTGATTGGATGTGGCACAGCCCTACCTAGAAAATGTTCCAACAGCCACCACTGGGTTTCATTATTGTAACGTAGTTCCAGAAACACAGGCGAGCCCTCTACTGGACTCTATGGGTAGTACTCTCCTCAAATCATGAGCACCCGTTTGCCTTCTGAAAATTTGCACAAGTGTAGCTGGCCAATCAGGTTGTGCACCCCGCTGCCAAGCTATACAGCATCCTCTTCAACAAGTGACAGAGGACCGACAGGGCCCCCACGGTGGAGGGCTCCGCCTGTACTAATAGAACTAGAGTTACAAGACTCTGAACTGGGTAGAGCTATGGCTTAACCCTGCAGAGTTCAAAAAGACGAGCTGTAAACACCCTGCAGACAACATTACCCGGTTCATAAAGGAGCACAGGGGCATGGGTGCATCATGCCTAGTGGGGGGTCAGTTGCAACACAACCGACACCCACCCGCCCTTTTCACCAGTCCTGTGTTGTGCCAGCAATCACAGACCCTGAAAAGTTGCCTGACATGTCAAAAAGATAGCATTGTATGAACGGACAAGCCGTTCACCACACTGCTCGCCGCACATGTGTCCTCGACACTCACTATACTGAACAAACCCGGAAACACTGCCAAGCCGTGTGTAGAGTGTGCACGGACCACATTGGAAGGGTCTCCTCCTGCCTAAATATAGGCTTTGGAAGTTGCACTCACAACGCCAGCTTTCCAGCGCTTCTTGGATAGGGCTTTACCAGCGACACCACACAAACACCTATTCAGTGTGTCTGATGGGGGCCGTGCGTTCAACATATCATGCCAATGGTCAAACTGTGCAAAACAGATGTAACTTTGCATCCCCGTCCCGCGGTAAATGATAATGCCTTCAGTGAGCATCACACACCAAGGCCCTGAGCACCAATGGGAGGGGGCACGCATCACTGTGCAATGCCTCCTGATGATGAAACGGCTTCTGCATACACTTTAACATTGGCATGAGACAGCCCTCTATCCACCAAACACTGCAAAAAGGAGAGAATAGACCCAACTGTATCTAGCATCCTCTCCTTGCCAAAGCGTCGGAACCCTCTCCACTTTTCCTTGTAACAGGCAATGATAGATCCTGCTCTAGCAACCAGGATGGTCTGCACGACCTGTGCAAACAGACCAGCCCTTCACACACTGACCCTTTAACAAAAGGTTTCACTGACATAAAGACACCAAATCAGTGGCGGGCCGTGCATTTTACACCTGGGCCTTCACTGCTGTCCTGCAGCTGAAACACAGCTACGGTTATTATTTGCTTCGTGTAAAAATGAAGCTCAATACCTATAGATACACTAACTGCAGCTCCTCCGTGAATCGCCACCTTATCGTGGTGGAGGAGTTTGAGTGGCTCAGTGATCCTGGGAGCTATGTTGTCCGGGGCATTAGCCCCTGGTAGGGTCTCCCAAGGCAAACAGGTTTCAAGGGAGAGCTCAGACTAAGAGCGGTTCAAAACGACCCCTATGATAGTTAGCCCACGGACTACAGCCACCTCGCCCGGACCAGGGCAACCGGGGCACCCTCCCGGAGCCAGACCCAGGAGAGGAGCTCGTAGGCGAGAGTCTGGTGGCCGGGCCTTTGCCCATGGGGCCCGGTCGGGCTCAGCCCGAATAAACACCATGAAGCAGCCACCCTGTGAACCCACCACCCGCAGGGACAACCATCGGGGTCGGGTGCTATGCAGACCGGGCAGCGGCCCGGGCATGCCGATCGCCGGTGGCATAGACTAGCTCTAGGGACGTGGAACGCCACCTCGCTAGCGGGGAAAGAGCCGGAGCTGGTGCAGGAGGTGGAGCGATACCAGCTAGAAATAGTTGGACTCACCTCCACACACAGCGTTGGCTCTGGAACCAAGCTCCTGGAGAGGGGTTGGACTTTGTCCTTTTCCGAGTTGCCCAGGGTGAGAGGCGCCGGGCGGGAGTGGGGATACTCACGAGCCCCCGGCTGAGCGCTGCTGTGTTGGAGTTCTCCCCAGAGAGCGAGAGGGTCGCCTCCATGCGCCTACGGGTTGCGGGGAGCAAGGCTCTGACTGTGGTTTGTGCTTATGCACCAAACAGCAGTTCGGAGTATCCGGCCTTCTTGGAGTCGGTGGGAGGGGTCCTGGAAAGGGCGCCGCCTACCGACTCCATAGTTCTCCTGGGGGACTTCAACGCTCACGTGGGCAATGATGGAGAAACCTGGCGGGGGGTGATTGGGAGGAACGGCTTGCCCAATCTGAACCCGAATGGTGTTTCGTTATTGGACTTCTGTGCTTTCCACGGTTTGGCCATAACGAACACTATGTTCGAACATAAGGTGGCTCATAAGTGTACCTGGTACAAGAACACCTTAGGCCGGAGATCAATGATCGACTTTGTAATCGTATCATTTGATTTGCGGCCGTATGTCTTGGACACTCGGGTGAAGAGAGGAGCAGAGCTGTCAACTGATCACCACCTGGTGGTGAGTTGGATCAGATGGCAGGGGAACCGGTTGGAAAGACCTGGCAAACCCCAACATGTAGTGAGGGTAAACTGGGAACGTCTGGCGGAGGGCCCTGTCGGGAGGTCTTTAACTCCCACCTCCGGAAGAACTTCTCACACATCCCGAGGGAGGTTGGGGACACGGAATCCGAGTGGACCATGTTGAAAGCCTCTATTGTGGATGCGGCCGCTAGGAGCTGTGGCCGGAAGGTCATCGGTGCCTGTCGTGGCGGCAACCCGAGAACCCGGTGGTGGACACCAGAGGTGAGGGAAGCCGTCAAGCTGAAGAAGGAGACCTTCAAGGCCTGGTTGGCCCAGGGGTCTCCTGAAGCAGCTGACAGGTACCGTCAGGCCAGAAGGGCTGCAGCTGCAGTGGTCGCGAATGCTAAAACTTGGGCATGGGAGGAGTTCAGGGAGGCCATGGAAAGCAGGGCTTACCCCAGGCTGTTCTCAGCAGGGGGGGGAACTGCTAACCCGGACGGTGGACATCGTCGGGCGGTGGAAAGAGCACTTTGAGGAACTCCTAAACCCGACCAACATGTCCTCTGCAGAGGAGGCAGCGCCTGAGGACCTAGGGGGAGGCTCACCCATATCCCTGGCAGAGGTCGCTGAGGTAGTTAAAAAGCTCCTTGGTGGCAAGGCGCCGGGGGTGGATGAGATCCGCCCTGAGATGCTGAAGGCGCTGGACATAGTTGGGCATAGTTGGGCATAAGTCAGACACGTTTCCGGTGGGTGTTGGCCTCCGCCAGGGCTACCCTTTGTCACCGGTCCTGCTCGTGATTTTCATGGACAGGATATCTAGGCGCAGCCTGGGGGCAGAGAACGTCAGTTTCGGGGGTCTCGGGATCGCCTCTCTGCTATTTGCAGATGATGTGGTCCTGTTAGCCTCCTCGGATCATGACCTCCAGCATTCACTGGGGCGGTTTGCAGCCGAGTGTGAAGCGGCGGGGATGAGAGTTAGCACCTCCAAATCTGAGGCCATGGTTCTCTGCCGGAAACTGGTGGATTGCTCCCTCCAGGTGGGGACGGAGTGCCTACCTCAAGCGAAGGAGTTTAAGTATCTCGGGGTCTTGTTCACGAGTGAGGGTAAGATGGAGCGGGAGATCGACAGGCGGATCGGTGCGGCTGCAGCAGTAAAGCAGGCGCTGCACCAGACCGTCTTGGTGAAGAGGGAGCTGAGCCGGAAGGCAAAGCTCTCAATTTACCACTCGGTCTACGTTCCTACCCTCACCTATGGTCACGAACTCTGGGTCGTGACCGAAAGGACAAGGTCGCGGCTACAAGCAGCCAAAATGAGTTTCCTCCGTAGGGTGGCCGGGCTCAGCCTTAGAGATAGGGTAAGGAGCTCGGTCATCAGGAGGGAACTTGGAGTCGAGCTGCTACTCCTTCGCGTCGAAAGGAGTCAGCTGAGGTGGTTCGGGCATCTAATTAGGATGCCTCCTGGACGCCTCCCACTGGAGGTTTTCCAGGCACGTCCAACTGGGAAGAGACCCCGGGGAAGACCCAGAACACGCTGGAGAGATTACATCTCCCAGCTGGCCTGGGAACGCCTCGGGATCCCCCAGAATGAGCTGGAACATTTTGCCGGTGAGAGGGAGGTCTGGGTCGGCCTGCTTGGCCTGCTGCCACCGCGACCCGACCCCGGATAAGCGGTGGAAAATGGATGGATGGATGGACACTAACTGCAGAGACTACGCCGAGAGTGCGTCTCCTCTCTGCTTTGACTGCAGCTGGGACTACTGTGCGAGAGAGTCCGCCTGTGTGTGCTTTGGGGCGGCTCACGGCAGCATCCGCTGCTTGTTCACGACAGTGCAGAACGTACGTGCTTTAACGTCAGAGTAACACCATAAAAGTCTGCAACAACACCAGAAAAAGTAACTAGATTTGTCACTAGTAGCTTTTCACAAAAAAAGTCGCCATGAGGGTTTGGAAAGTCACCAGATTTAGTGAGAAAGTCGCCAAGTTGCCAACACTGGCATTGGCTAAATATGTCCCCAGAGCAACATTGGACTTAACAATGGTTCCTATCACATATTAAACCAAACAAAAATCATCAATAAAAACAAGTTGTACAAATAATAATATATAAACAAGCATATTAAAGCTACTGCAGATGTAAAAACAAACGCATTTAACTTACCAAAGCTGCTGTTCACTATTTAACCCTTGTGTTGTCTTCACTTTCTGTATACACTACTTGTCCTAAGGGTCAAAAATGACCCGCCTTCACTAAACCCCTAAAATAAAACAGCTTGATTGCATTTTAAATCCCAAATCTGTTTTGCATGAAGAAACAATATGTCATTCATCACAAACTTTGTGAATATCTAAGTTTTTCCTCTTCACAGTGCAGAAAGACTATGTTTAATCTGGAATCCACTTCTCCCAGACCTCTCTTATGGCCACAAGTTTGTCTGTCACATGCCTTGCAGGTCACTCACGATTATCAAATCATATCATTTTTGAGAAAGTATGAAAGACTTTCAGTGACATCATTGCACGGAAGATCGCCCTTCCACTCTCTGCATCCCAAAGACTAGATGCAGCCTCGCCTCGGGACCTATACACACCTGCTAAGAATAGCAGCCCGAGCAGGTCAATCTCATCCATCCATTTCCAGTTGTCTTGGGGTACTGTCATCTGCAGCACCTCTATAGCCTCTGACTGCATTCCCCATTAGTAAACAATGCTTTCAGGTAATGTTTATTCTCTCTGATCTTGTTTTGTATTTTGTCTGTGAACTTCAGCCAGGTGTGGGGTCGTGGAGGGGAGATGCTGCATATTCGCGAGAAAGTTTTTGTTTTCCCCGAGTTCAATCAATAGCACACGTAATCTCAATTTCTTCAGTGTGTTTGTGTGTGCGTGTGTGTGTGTGTGTGTGTGTGTGTATGTGTGTGTGTTGTTGTGGTGTGTTTTTTATGGTTTCTGTAGTATGAAAATGATTTTATAACTACCGGGTCAAAAATGACCCCAAAGACAAGATGTGTACACTGTTGGTGTACAGCTTTTATGGAAATATGAACAAAGGCAATGTTTAAATTTTTTTCATGTTGGGGTCATTCTAGGAAAAGTCATTGAATTTCAAGTTGAAAAAAAGACATTTAAGGGGGTTTCCTATGCTGTTAAACGTAGTGGCGGGTCATTTTTGACCCCTAAGACGACACAACAAAGTCCATCCTCCTTTCTTTGTTAATAAAGAGTTTAATCTCACGGTTGGTCAGTACATCCGTGCCTTTTAGTTCCAGTAAGAAGTCCTTCTAGATTCATGGATGCCAGTGAAGACAGTCGAGCCTCCCCAGTTGTATTTCTTGAATATGTTTTAATGCGTTTGAGGCTGAAAATGTCCGCTCCACAGAGGCAGCAGATATTGGGATTGTCACCGCCCAACATGTCAGGCTAGCCCACTGACCAATCACGTATGGCTAGGCCAGCTAGCAGGCTCTGACACGTCAAAGAATACGGCCAACATGTCAAACTAAAGATCTGATTGGTTGAACACTATGACAATCAACAATATCGTCCCCATTCACTTAAACTGCACATGGATGCACTTGTGAGTCTGCAGGCCTCGGGCCTCTCTTCTTACCTAGAGACACAGAGGTGAAATCTGATTGGATAAAAGCTCTACTTAAAACAAGCTGCACTGGAAGCAGAGCAACTGAGGAAGACAGTAGCTGTGCAATGAGAAAATAAGATAATGGGAAAAATATGTTTATAAATTATAATACATGTAGTGTATTTAAGAAAAATTATTAGATTATAAAATAGCTCTAACTTTGTGATTCTGTCTAGGCCAGCAGAGAAGGCCTTGCAGGCCCTTACGGCCCTCCACTGCACCAAATACAGTGTAAAAAGTGACAATAAGTCATGAAAAAATACCAAAAGGGTAAAAACAAAAGCATAATTAATTTGCAGTATTATCATCTAAGACAGACACTGTGAATCCCTTCATTTATGAGAATACACTTTACAATCAATACACCTAAGTTCAGTGTAGTTATTGAAGGCAGTGAAGGAGGAAGTGTGGGATGTGAAGTGATGTAGATGGTGAAAGTGAGGCAGAGACAGAGTAGGGAGCAATAGGCTGGTATTTCACTGATCCCTGCCAGGCTAAACTGTTTCTGGGAGCGACTAATTGCAGTGATTACAAGAAGGACTTTCATGTTTTCTCAGCTGACAGTTAGCTGCAGGCCAGCATTTAGAACTGTTTGCGTTTTAATGGCGAAAGTATTTACTGGTAGGGTTGAAAGAGTATGCTGAGCTAATGGGGGGGAAATGATTATAAACTAGGTCTGTTAACTAGGTAAGGTTTGAGCTTAAACTCCCTTTAAGTAGCTCTGAATGAATCTTCTAGATATTTTTCAGCTTTTGTCATCAGCCAGACTCAATAGCATTTCAATCAGGAGAGACAAGTGAATGATTAGTAGTTAACATTTATTATGACAGATGCTGTGTTAATGAGTTACACAGAAATTCTTTGGCGCTTGAACTCAACGAGGAGATTTGTGATCGAGTTGTGATTGCCCTGAGCGGCAACAATATAAATCCCCCCGTGGAGTCCAGACACTGGTGGTGATGGTGGCTGATGAGGTTGATAGAATGATGAGTTGATGAAGCTGATGAATCTGCGAAGATTGGGCGGAGATGGGGAGGTGGAGGGTTGTGTAACAGCAGCTTGAACGTACTGAAGGTAGAGAGACAATCATATTTAAGAGAGACAGCAGCAAGATGATAGGCTAACGATGTCCTTGTGTCATTGTGCTATTGGCTAGAGAGACCAGCTGATCTAGACAGCTGATCATGATTGACAGCCCCAAACAATAACAGCCAGGAAATAATGAGGAGTGATGGCAGATGTATGGTAAATAAGCTATGGGATTAGGCATGCAAGAGTATAGTCTTCCTGTCTGAATTTACGCTAGAGCTTCATTTGTGGAGACTACAGACAGACAGGGAGGAGTGAGCTTCAGAGGCCACCTAAGAACAAATGTCACCAGTCTGCACAGATACAAAGGGCAGGGACGTGACAAAGGTTCTTATTTTCACTACAAAAAAAAAAAAATCTCCTTTCACGTGTGTCCATACAAAAACTTTGCAACCTTTGTCATTAAAGGCTCATACATGTTCTTTGGCAAAAGCTTTAAAGAAGGTAAGTTTATCTGAGCATGTTCTCTAGACAAAGGTTGCGAAGCCAAAATCAGACCCACTCTCGGTGAGAATTATTTTTGGTGAAAGTGATTCCGCAACCAGTTTCTTTTTTCAACATGGCCGACTGGCAGCTGAACCTAACCACTGTAAGGTCTGGATGTTTAAGCACCAGCTGGAGGCAGAGGCCATGTGGTCTCTCCTGCTGGGCTGGCAGACCCATCTGTTCCAAGTCAGGTTGAGTGGACTCACCCTGCCTCAAAGATGAATCTTACTCATTTTTAAACAACCCGAGTCGCCATTTCTGCAAATCACATATACCTGGATAATACAATTAACAATTCAGTGTTACTTAAGTTGCTATTATAAATACATCTATAAAAGATATGAAGGGAGAAATAGATCAAGTTGAGTTCCAGTGAGGCTTTGAGTGATAGTTGAGGTGTGACCCTATAGGCTGAGCTCTCCTCACACCTCTCTAGACACGGTTCTCATCTCAACACAGAACTTATCACTTATCACTCAATTTTAGGGTACATATTCTTCAACAATAGTTTGGATTACCACCTGGTCGTATGCCATTGGAAGTGGCCCATAAGGGGCCTGACCCACTTCATATCCATTGATGCAGGTGTTCCAGGCTCAGATGCCTGATGCTCATCTAGCTGCAAGACCAAGTTTTGCCTCCTGGACAGGCACCATGACAGTGAAAGCCATCACTACAAACCAGGGCCTCCCTTGCAAGTTTTGGGTGATCAACACATGTTGGTGGTTGAGATTCTGGGAATTTCCCAAAAACCTGAAGAACTACAATCACAGCTACACTAAAATAAAGACAGATGGATGATAAATAAACAAGTATGAAGAGACACCAACATTAATTGATATAGTTTTCTTTATTAGGTACACAAAGATTAAACTGATGCAGTCTTAATACAACAGCCCTGCAATCAATCCTCCATTCATGAAGGTTATTGTGGTTATCTATATAATGCAATACAATTACACAACATCACATACTACATCCTCCAAAATGTCCAATCAATCAACACCTCTCTTAATCAGTTTCAACAAAAACTGAACATGAGAACCTTCATGAAGACTGTTGACTGCATAGTTGTATCGAACTGTAAACTGTATGTTAAGTTGATATTACTCACTATGAGTGAGAATGTGTAAAACATTACTATTCTGCAAATACGCTTTATTCTGTTTCCTCCCTAACCCAAATGCAAAAGCTTATTTGATAGATTTCATGTTTCAGAACTTCTATTATTATAGAATCTGAATTATACTGCAACAGACAAATGTTGATGTGTGACCATCGCTGTACTTAAAACAGCAGTGATGATCCCTTGTGACAAGTCGGCCGTTGCACATGAGCCTTGTCAGCAGATAGGGGGTTGGGGGGTTAGGTGGGGTGAGATGGAAAGCACCCACAGGAGCATCAAAGCACTTCCTCTTTTCTTCTCCAGAAGGACACTCCAGCGACGGGCACAAGGGAGGCAGCAGTCTGCCAGCTGCTGGGAACACGAGCAGACAGCTTCCTGAACGAACATATACTGCAGGTCCTGACTGATAGCTGGGGTGGAACATCGATTGTCATGCTTGAAAACACCCCCAGACCCTCAAGCTGGGATGTTTCCCCTTTTTCTCCAGCTCCAGGTAATGACCTCTCCTCTCTGTCTGATTCACCATCAGGGTGGTCAGACACAGACCTTGCAGCTGCTACTTGTGCACAGCTTTCAGACAAGCTTTGGATAACATTGCTATCAATATTAGGAATTGATACTGACATTTCCTGTAATATTTACGGATGTTCATATAGAGTTATCGGTAATTTGTAAACAAGTGAGTGAATGAGACAAAACTATCAACTATTTGATTCAATGCAGCACTAAAGCAGAAGCACACTCAGAAGACAGTCACTGTTTTAGAAACAGATGCTCTGGAGTTCATGGTCTAATTTTCATATTTACAGTATATGCTGTAGAGAGCAAATGATAAAGCTACTGTTGACAGTAACACAGCACATATTGTGTTTCACAATAAATGCATTAATATGGAGGGAGTGGTAGTACTTTATTTTGAAAGAAAATGGTGACATGCTCGCAAGGTAAGCTAATGAATTTAATGGATTGTCATCAAATCTCTGAAAAGCATGATGAAAGTGAGATTCGGTCAAAAAACTACAACAATTAGTAAAATATATATATATCTGTTCGGGTTGTATAATTAACCTAGTTTGGTTCTGGCTCTCAGCGCACAGTGTTCATTGTCAGAAGGGTAGTACATGTGTACACAACTATATATTTTTTTTTCCTGGTGTTCTGACTTCAGAGGGAGGGGAGTCTGAATAGTATCCAATTTTCGGTCAATAAAAACTGAGCATCCATTTCAGTCACAATTCCCAAATAGAAAGTCTCTTCCAGCTATTGCCCACCAGCACACTTTATAGACTCTCCATAAGCATCCGCAGTCTATGAAAACTATAATTGTATAGGTCAAGTTTTGTTTCACTGCTATTAGTCTTCTGTCTCTCAATACATATCCAAATCCTGAACCAGTCTCCAAATCAGAAAGCTCAGGAACTCGAAACAACTTCCACCCAGAGGTCTCTATGTTCGAGTCAAACTGTCCTGCCAGACATCTATAAATATCCTGCTGGCCATGGATCTGACACCAGGGCCTCTGGGTTTTACTTATTGGTTAATTTATGATGTTACAACCAAGTGTACGTTATCTGGCAACTGTCCTCTCTCTGGGAAAATAAAGGGACATCTTTAACCGGTTTATATCACTTTAGAAAAAAGTTATTTTAAAATCGCAAGTGACATTTCGTAACTAGCATTACACATCTTCCACCATAGCTGAGCCTGTTCAGAAGAAAGGGGGGAATAGCAGAATAGATCTGACTCCACGGGGAGGTATCTGTGTCATCTCTGCTGGACTACTGAGCAGCATATTTGACGAGTCAGAGGAGAAGAGGGGCTTTGCCTGTTTCATTTATCTCCCACTGTCAAGGACTTGCTCTCCCAGCTCCCCTGGCTCAGTCAGCAGGCAGCTGGTGCAGCGGGCAGAGGTGCAGGGTGCGGCTGCTCCGCTGATTAACACTTTCTGGCTTCACCTCCAGAGCTGCTCTCACATTCCCAAGACGTCTATACAGGCCCTTGCTCCACGTTTGTGACTGACAAAGTTACTTCTACTCCATGGTATAGGCAGAGTTTTGAGAGTTGGTAATAGCAAATACGTACACTTGGCACAAAAAACAGTGATCATCCTCCAATCCATGCTCCCAAGAGAGACCATCATCTCAACACTTCCTAAATAAATAAAGCTTTCAAAAATATTTCATTGCTGTCAGTTTTCGTGCTCTGCCTCAACAAGAAATCTTCATATATAATTTATATATATATGTATATATGTATATATATTAGTGCTGGGCAACGATTAATATTTTTAATTTGATTAATCGCATTGTTATGCGCAAAGTTCAATAATTAATTAAAAAGTAGTGTATTGCGCACTTTTATTTTAAAGTACTGCTATATGAACAAAAGGGCAATAACATTTGGTTTAAACACTTTAAACACATCAGGTTCTTTTTAACAGCAGTATTCTCTTTACACAGTAGCAGTTAAAACACAGTTATAATTATTCTGATAATAGATATTCAGACGGTGTTCATAACTTTATTTTCATGTGTGTAAGAGATGATATTTGAAATATACACCTTGAAAACTGAAAACCTATCTACTTCTTTTTTTATGTTTGTTAAATTCTCAGTAGCGATAACGAAATGATTCTTATTATACATATTACAAACAAAAACACTTTAAAAAGTTGACAATATGTATTTTAATATTGTCACTGATGTAAATTGTTTGATTGCATGATTTACTTTTATTGTGAAGAGCATGAAAACGGAAGTGCTTTTAGTTTGAAGAGACAGGAAGTAGAATGGTACGCGTTCGCTAACAATGTTGATGAAACGTAGAAAACCACATGTCGGTGCAAGAGAGTGTTGTGTTCACTGTAACACTGTAATACTGCAGTTCAGACAGTAAAGTGTTCCGTTCAAACCAGACGTGTCTTGATCCTCACTAGAAGCTCCACTTCACAACAGTCACCTTTGATCTGTAACGAGACAATCGTGTGTGTGTGTGTGTGTGTTTGTGAGACAAGAGTGAACAACGGTGACAGAGTGTAGGAGGGGTTCCGGAGCCGGGGGGGGAGAAGAAAGTGACACCACACAAACACAGCTGTTCACTGCTTGCTGCCTGGTTCTTGTGTTAAAAATGTCACTTAATAATAAAAATAAACAAAACTGCGTTAATGCGTGATAATATAATTGTCGCGTTAATTAATTAATGCGTTAACGCGATAATAACGCGTTAACTTGCCCAGCACTAATATATATACATATATATATATATATATATATATATATATAGGCTATGTTTTATTTTTTTGTCTTTATATTGACAGACACACTAAATATGTGGCTCTGGGAATGTCAATGTAAATCGGTTGGTTAAAGAAGTTGGTCAAATTGGATTACCTGGGTTTCTATGTGTGAAAAAATGTCCAAGTTAACGGTAAAGATATGCAGGCATCTTTTTCTATTATATAAAGCAATCATTTTCTGTGTGATCTCTCCACAAAAATACTTTTCCTACAATGTGTCAGTATGATATGCTGTCTATAGTTTGAAAACTGAGATGGAAGCTGTGTCCTTGTTTCTGCCTGAAACTGCCAAATCATACAATTTCTTATTCACTTGAATGGTCACAATGGGCCAGTGGGAGAAGTAAAAAGAGGAAGGGGTGGGTTAAAGGTCACCATTTTCATGGATGATAGAGTGTAGTGTTGGATGTGTCATGTACTCCCAGCCCTCCCATCTGTTGAGCCTTCCTGAAATGAAGCTCTTTGCAAATTAGAGCTCTGTCAGGCTGATGGGAAACAGCACAAACAAACAGGCTCTCTCTATCATGTTCACGATGGAAACGACTGAGCCAATCACATGCAGATCAGAAGACAGTACATGAACACGCACCTTTAGCACATTCACTCGCAACACTGTCCAACACCTCTACAGGAAAAGATGTAGTTTTATGTTCACCAGCTAGTCTCTAACTCTGTGTCTTCCGTTTGGTGCTGCGCAGAAAGTGAACAGTGGCTTTATTAGTGCATCAGTAACAGTCACCGAGGGGCACTAACCTAGCGTCAGTATTTGACGAGTTGGGAGTGAGAGCAGGTTGAACACATACACCAGCTCACCCACTGAGAGGCTTGGGGATCACAGAAGCATTTTTTTGTATCTCAGAGAACCTTTGACTTTTTGTGCTTTAGAAGGACGTTAAAGTTTTGCTCCTTTTAAAACAAAACCTGCCACATGTGACAATTATCCGCAATGCAAAATCGTCACAAATGACTTGCAATCCCAGTGACTTCAGTCTGTTTAATGGCCTGACATCTTGACCATCTGCAACCTAAGTGTATGTGGTTGGATCTGGCTCATCTTAGCTGTGCTGGTTCAGGCCCAGATCCGGAGCAGGCCAAACCCAAGCTTCTAAATCAGTCCACTGACTAGGTTCTGAGCATGTAGTCTGCAGCCAGCGGGCATGACCAAACAAAAGTGGTTGCAAACCCAAGTGAGCAGGACCTGATGCTGAAGCAGCACTTTCAAATACATCGTCAAAAATAAACCATCCAATGAGCTCACTCACTGTTCTGGCTGGCCTAAGTGAATCGTCCAGCCGTACATTATTTAGATATCCAATCCATACTTTGCAGTGAGTTAGAAATACCATCATCAGTAACCTATCAATAATGATGGTAATGACATATGATAGGTGGATGTGGTTGTTTGTATTTTATTTTCCTTTGCGGTTTGCTTCATAATTCTTGATTAGCTTGGCTACATTAAAGCCTGGGTTGCCGCTGGTGCCTTAAAGCATCATGTCGAATGAGACCAAAGAAAAAAGAGTAGATCATTGCTCCTTAAACAACAATATGCAATAGTGAACCTACAGTAATACAGACATAAAATATGTTGATATTGAATGGTTCTGCAAACTCCTGTAATATATTCAATGTCTTTTGTCCCCTAAAATCAATGGCTATGTTTTTTGAAATTATTGCTTTCTACATTATTTGCAATATCTGTAGGATTTCTAAGGGAAATATTGTGGTTATGACAACTATATGATTAAAGCAATAGTTCAAAATTCAAAAAAAATGTGCTTTCTTGCTGAGAGCAAGATCTATACCACCCTTATGTACCCTTGCGGGGGAGCTAACCTAGCTTTTTCCTGAGGTTACAGAAATCTACCCGCCCCTCTTGGGATCAATATTTAACACTATATATCTGAACAACAACCAAAGTGTAAAGTAAACAAGTTTTACGGGGTTATGCACTGGAATACTTAATGGTCCAGTAGAGGTGACTCTCTGTTTTGGTGAGGCAACCAAGGTTAAGGTTAGGAAAAACCTGCATGAAAGAAATCCACCATCCCAACCTTGACACCCTCATCCTCCTGCGCTGGCATCGAACGTTGGCAATAGATGTAATTCAAGAGGTGTGGGACCCTGAGAGCTATCTTTCTTGGGACCCAAGAAAGATCCATTTCTTGGGACCCTGGTCTGGACTGAGTGCGTTTGTGTTTATGTGAATGGAAATCTGAACGTGACCCCAATGTGAATAAAATTGTTGACTGAGAAGCTGTCTCCATCCAGAACAGAGGTCCATCAATCCTCATGGGACATGTATCAACAGAAATCCAATGCCAAAGTGTGTGCCTAATACTGGTAAACTGTCTTCGTAGTCATCAGCGTTGGAGAAGAAGCAAATTCATCAGAGCAGCCAAGAGCCATAGACCCAACACTCAAATTATGCTGTGGAAATCAGCAGTAAATCATTTGCAACTAGGCAAATAAGCTGTGTAATTCAATGACACACTTTGACAGCAGATGGATGATACACTGGCTACACCAGTTTCAGCTTTTCTCTGCACATCGAGCTCCACTGATCAGCCAGCGCCCATATGCTTCTCCCGCTGCCTGCCTCTGCTTGTTTTTCTTTCTTAATTAAAGAGATCTTTGCTCCACATGTGCCTTTAATAACTCTCCACTTTCTAGAGAAAAACCTCAGGCAAGCTGGTTCTAATTTATCATCCCTGCATGGTATTAACATACAAGCCTGCAAGCAGTGGTGGGCCGTCAGGGCCTGCAAGGCCTTCTCTGCTGGCCTAAACAGAATCACAAAGCTATTTTATAATTTAATAATTTTTCTTAAATATTATAATATTTATTATCATTTATAAAAATATTTTCCCATTATCTTATTTTCTCATTGCACAGCTACTGTCTTCCTCAGTTGCTCTGCTTCCAGTGCAGCTTGTTTTAAGTAGAGCTTTTATCCAATCAGATTTCACCTCTGTGTCTCTAGGTAAGAACAGAGGCAGAGGCCTACAGACTCACAAGTGAATCCATGTGCAGTTTAAGTGAATGGGGATTCACTTTGATTGTCATAGTCTTCAACCAATCAGATCTTTAGTTTGACATGTTGGGCGTATTCTTTGACGTGTCAGAGCCTTCTAGCTGGCCTACAAGTACGTCAGCAATAACGTGCAGCTGAGTTTTAAGGTGCAGCGTGTGCTGTGATTGGTCATTGGGCGAGCACGTGACTATTGTGAAATAAAACTTAGTCGGAGTAGTAAGAGTTCAAATTGAAAGATATGGAAGAAATTATGACCTTTTTTGCATTTTGCAGACTATTTATTTTTTTTACCTAGCTTTGTTTTTTTAACACTCAATGGCTGAAGGAGGAGAAACGCATTTGTGAGTTGGGATTAAACTCTTTGTCTACAAAGAAAGGAGGATGGAGTTGGTCTTTAAGTCAACTGCGTTTGTTCTTTTACATCTAATATCTGAATGGCCCTCGAGTGTGTAGCAGAATGCGTGTTCCGCTGCAGGTCTGCTGGATTGATTTGTTGCTTTGTTGTCATATGAATATATGTGACTGGTTCTTGTGAGTTTGTTGTTGTCATTGTGTTAATTATATTGATTTTGACTGTATGCATTGTCCGTTAATTACAACGCATACCGTCAGGTGCAGAGTTATTGTCCGGACAATTGAATCTGTTTGGACAGTTTTCTTTTACAAAGCAAGAATTATGGTCTGGAGAAATGGGGATTGTGTGGTGATTGCTTTAGCCCTGTTTGAATCAGTAGGAAACAGCTAAACGCTGCGGGGAGAGTTTGTAGCTTGTTTGCTGCTGTTGTTTTCCCGTTAAGCTAGTTTAGCGTAGCCTCCCAGAACACACGTGCGGTGCCTCAGCTGTGTTTTGTTTAGTTTTTTTTTGTTCCGGGTTCAGAGGTCACACAGCCCGTTGTCTCCTACGCGCAGAAAACATTATATTTCCCACAATTTAAGCTTCTGCATTTTCCAAATGTACTAGTATTATTCAAACGTATTGTTCGGTTTGTAAGCCTCGTACCGAACGGTTTAATACGAATACATGTATCATTACACCCCTAGAAACAGATAACCATAGCTGTGGCGTCATAATGAGGTTATTAGGAGATGGCTCAAGTGTAGTAGGACAGCACAGAAGGCCCAGGTATAAAATGCACGGCCCGCCACTGCCAGCCAGTGACGGGCCACTCCTCCAGGGCCAGTTCCCGATTGCCAATGTCATAGTTACTCTTGGCGGGGGAAAGCCAACAGGGATGGAGCTTCTGGTCAGTGGCAGAGCGTTGGGACAGGATGCCCCCAACCCCCACGTCAGAGGCATCCACCTCCACCACAAATTGTCTGTCAGGGTCTTGGAGGATGGGTGCTGACGTGAACCTGGACTTAAGGTTCCTTGGCGCCATTTTCTCACAGACACACACAGAGACACGGAGAGAACACGTCTGAAACGGATTACCGTCAATTTCCAGCGTTTTTCTTCAAGAAAATCACCTCAAGGTACGATGCGTTAAAATTTTTTTGCTGTGGAGAGGTTTGTTGTTCGTTGGCTTTCTGGCTGTAACTTTTTAATGGTTTCACAGAGAGGAATGTGGAAGATATGGGTGGATTCGTGATCAAATCCCCGTGCTTTCTGATGTATGCATCGGCCATGATAGCGGCCAGCGTTGTATTGGGATATGCAAATGGAGTGCATAGGTTGCCGATTCGTGGCGAAAAATACGTGATATTGTGGTAAATCTTCTAGTTTATTGAATTAGTTTGTGTACAACTGTGTTTTGAGTGAGTAAAATGGCTCCCATGGTTGTTTCGCCCAGAATATCTTCGTTACATAGGTATATGATATGTCATAAAATATCATTTTATTCGTTTCGCAAAAGTGAATTGTACTACATGTGTGTACTCTGTCGCCCCCCCTAGCCCACTTTTTAAGGGGGGCTCTCGGTAGAAAGAGGTTAATAACATAACTAGCCCCACACCTTAGCTTGCTAAACGAGCAACTAGACAGAGAAAAAGTACACATCCAATGTCAGATTGAAGACCAAATTGAAACTTGCCCGCTCACCTGCATGCCGCGTAGATTCTGGTGTGGTCATATCAAAAACACTGCTAACAACACGTTGTCTGCTTATGGCTTGAAGGCTACATTTGTCTCTCATTTCTCTGCCGCCTGTACAGGCGCTCATCCTGCCAGCTGCTTTCTATCAAACATGGACACGACCCTCCTTTAAGAAAAGGGAGCATTCCTGATGTTCACCCAAATACCTTTTTCCTTCCTTTAATAGCAAGGGGAAGTAAAGGATGACTAAATGGGATTTCAGTTGGACTTCATCATAATAATAGGGAGGAGCTAACTATATATTGTGACTTCTTCAGTCAAAGTTAAAAAGAGCGAAGCTTTTGAAACGATGTATAGCCAATAACAATATTGCAATATAATAGAGTATCTTGGAGAGTAAGGGTGTGGAGGTTGGGGGTGGTGGATGGATGTGTAGCACATCATACAAAGCAGCAGGAGGTCGGTGACTGTTAAGCCCGCATCTTCAGAGACTCCTGGATCCCTCCTTCATCCCGGATCAAGCTGCACTTGATGGGCGGATATCAGGACAGAGAGCAGGACTCTGGTGGACCAGAGAAGGAGGACTCTGTGTTTACATCATAATGCTTGGTGCTCAAACACAGTCACAGTTGATGAACAATGTTTTCCTCATGTTGAGTTTTTAATATGAAGATGACCATATTATCTGACCAGAGAATTGTTTCTGTTACTAAAGGAATGCACTACTGTTTGTGTTGTGTTTGTCATGTGTTACAAATGTGCTACAATAAAATTGTGTTGTGCATCCCTGTGTTGCATAATGACAATAAATGATCCTTGAATCCTAATGTTGAGATTTGATTACCTAATTTAATAATATGGCTTGGCTGCTGAGACGGGATGCAAACATTCCAGCTGTGAATCGAACTTGCAGACATAGCTCTGTGGTGGAGATTTGGTGGAGTGGTCACAATTGGTACTGCAGATCACTTGACGTTCCAGGATCCAGAAAACACTGTTCAAAAAGCATGGAAAGGAATACTTGAGTTTTAACCAATGCACTTGTATAAGTTCACCAACAGGAAACAGAATCTGACGTCGCTCTTTTATTATTCAACTTAGTGGTTGTGATGGTTAGAAAAAAAGAAATTGCAAAAAAAATTTAATTGAAATGGTGTGGTAAAACTCTATGAAAATCTATATTATTTATACAATTTGACTTGTTGCAGATGACACCCTGAGCAGATTTAGGGCTTGTGTGAGTGTTGCTCTGGTCTGGTCCTCTATCTGCAGGATGTGGAGCTGAAAAGGGCCAAGTGTCCAGCTCACTGAGAAACTAAATGACCTTACCAGAGAGCCTGTAATTTATTTGAGAGGATGTCAGCAATACTTTAATATGTGAAAAGAAAACAACATGAAGGGTGGAGTGAGCAACTAATTATAGTAGAGTGAGAAAACCACACAACCACCGGAGGCCTGGGGTGAAGACTCAGACCACTTAGGCCCAGTATGCTGCAAGGATCAGCCTCATTTTGGGTCGTTGGAGACAGTTCAGGGTGTCTTTGTGTTTTTCAACTTTAGAGCCAGCAAGGAACAGATTTATCTGCAAGGAGCAACATGGTGTCAGGGCTCTGTCAGGGGAAGGTTATTTTCAGAATTTTATGTATATAAATATACATAGTCTCCTGTCCTCTATCCTTGGCTGAGGTAATACTGGTAGAGGGAGGAGAGCAGCTTTGTCACAGCCAGCAGAGAAGTTTACAAGACTTCAATTAAATAAAATGTATTTGTACATCTCAAAATCACAATTTGGGCTTTATAATCTGTACATCCTCTGTCCTTGGACCCTCACATCGGAACAGGGGAAACTCATCGAAAATCTTTAACAGGGAGAAAAAAAAGGAAGAAACCTTAGGGAGAGCAACAGAGAAGGATGTCAGAAGTGCAATAGATGTCATGTGTACAGAATTAACAGAATTAGAACAGATAAAAAAGAAAGATAAACAGTAAACTAGAGACAGACAGTTTGTGTGTTAGCTTGTTGGTAACAATGTGCTAATAGCCTAGCTAGTGTTCTGTGCTTGTGTAGACAGAGCGGTGGTGGATGAGAGACTGAGGACAGAGCAGATGGAAATATGTTTCTCTATTTACATGTTCATGCTTGTTGAACAGATGTATTTATAAAGCATTGTCTTTTTACTCGTGAATCTTTTATTGCACAGAAAGAAGTTGTCGTCAACTCGAGTAATCTTCACTTCACCTGGTTCACCTCAGTGTCTCCACTGCAGCCTCTCTGCTCGCTGACTTCACTTCAGTGTGTGTTTGTGCGTGTGCGTGTGTAGTTGGAGGAGCTCAGCCCCAACACAGAGAACAGAGGAAATGCTGCACTGCGATAATAAATTACAAAAAAATTGGAGCTAATCAATATCCATCCCTACCTTCAGGTAACATAAAAACACAAAAGTCTCTCACTAGAGCCAGTTTTGGTTTGTCTGTTCTTGGCTGCTGTAGAAACATGGTGGTGCAACATGGCTGACTCTGTCAATATATGAAGGGCTTTGTCTAAGCTAAAAACAAAATGATTATCATTGTCATGTTAATGAAAACATAGTTCTGAATGTTAAATTCCATTCCTGCCAATAAATCTCCCTAAATCCACAAACAGTTGTGAAGACATTTCACTGAAAATATCAATGTGGTGGTGGAGGATGTTTTAGGACAAGCCAAGAGATCACCAACGTCATTAAATCACTCCAGCTGGGTTCTGTACAAAATGTTAAGGCAATCCATCCAACAGTTGTTGAGAACGAAAGACAGAAATATGAGCAAAAGCAACAGAATACAAAATGAGGAGGGGGAGGAGATGAAGCTATACTGTAGCACCTGACATCAGCATGGCCACATAGAGTCCATGCAGGCTTCTGTGTCTCTTTGAACAAGTGTAGCCAGTGACTTCTCTACTGTATAATAACACAGCGCAGAGGGAGAGAGGCTGTAATTTTGATATTTAAAAACCACAGCTCTTGATATTGTGGTAACACAGGAGCAGATAGAAAACTACTTGAAGTTTTCTGGAAGGTGCCTTGTGTTCTGTGTACTTGAACTGTTCATCTCATTTGGTTTAATTGAAGCTGATTATAAATCCTTTCGAAAACACACCTATTTTTTAGGCCTCTGCTCGAAAATTGCATACCCATACTAAAGAAAGTATATTTCTGCAACCACAAGGTCTATTTGAATAATGTTGGTGTTATACTAAAGGGAACACTTGTGAGATTTGTTCAGATGTATAAATATCAGTATGTTACTGGTTAAGAGTAAATGAAGATGGGACACAGCACAAATTTAAAAGTTTCAGGTTCGCCTGAAATCAAAAAGCACTTTCAGGAAGATTATCTCTTTGGAATGATACAGCTGCAGGTCTAAACCTCTCCCAAATCATAGCACAATATGCGAACAGTCTCTCTGTAAAGTGTGACTTTGATAAAGTGAAGCAGAACAAAATTAGAGAGGTTTTAGTACAGATATTTCAGACCAGGTCTCCAAAATGGTCATTTTGGCACCATGTGTGCCATTTGAATTTTCTCATGTACCAAACTATATATTTCACTTGTATATCACTAATGTTGTTCAATACACCCAAATACAGCAGTTTTGGCTTCATTTTGAAAGCCAGATTCCTCTTTGTGTCTCTCTGCGTACTGGAGTTTTTCTCGATTTCAGACCCTCCCCCGCTACGCAGGGCTCTATCTCAGCAACCCATTGGTCGATTTCAGTGATTGACACCTCATTTGAAGCATTAGAGCCAATAGAATTTAGCTATAATGACCAAAATGAGATTGCACGGTTAGTCAGAATCAGCAGTGCGCCGTATTGTGAGACATGCTAGGTTGAGACGCAAGGCGATTCTCAGACTTCCTGTATTGACTGACATCAACTTAGAAACGCCCGGAATGATTTTAGTGTAACACAGGACGTAGCTGTAATGTATTTTACCCTGGATTTACCGGGAAAATAAATATATCGATGAAAAACAGCAAAGGTAAGAGATATTTTACAACTATCGTTTGATGAAGCGATTTCTGTTGTTGGTGTTCTTTGGCTCATATCTCGCTGATGTTTTGATGTAGCTGGATTTGATTTATATGTCCGGAATCTGTGAAGTATCTGCTTTATTTTGAGATATTGTGTGTGTGTACTGCATAAAGTGCCACAGCGGTAGAGCCAGAAATGTGGCGAGTGGGTTGCCTAGGTGGCGCTATATGGATTTTGATATTTGGTCATTAATTTAGTGTTTGTTTGAGTTGTGTTTGGAGCATGTACAAATGGCTTATATGTTATTGTAGCCCAGGTTCTGCAGTTTAATGTGATGTGCAACATCATTATATTCTTTCGTGATTAGTACATTGTTTTCACACGTGTTTTGAAAAGTCTTCTTCCTGGCCCCAATTGGGGCACTCTGGTGCTTAAAATGGCCAATTAATGAAAAACAGAGTCAGATATGGGGTGGTTCACCTGCAATAACGTAATATTCTGCTTAGACAAATTATAGATGTTGATACAGCTTCTTATCATTGTACATTGGATTTTGCAGCCTCAATGTACTTGACTTTTTGGTTGCCAAAATGTCAGATGCATCTGATTAACTACAAGAGTCTAATGACAGCAAATTGGCCTCCTCAGTGGTGAAGAAAACAAGAGATCTACTTCATGCATGTAGGCCCTAATCTTTGATTGTTATGAAAGCAGTTTTCTTTTATATTTAAGCTAGCTGTACTGTCATATTACCTCTATATATTTTACTTAAACAGTAACGGGTGTAGTAAGGACCCAGAGGCAGTCCGACGGACACACGGAATAGTTAGAACAGAACTATATTCCAGGTATAACACACAACAGGCAAACAGTCTTGGATCTACATACATGTAGAAATCCACTCGGTGGAAAGCCAAGCCGTCAGGGGAGAAGGCAGACAGAACCCAGAGGAAGCAGAGGCAGAATCTCGTGGTCGGGGACAGAAGGCCAAGTCGTTTACCGAGGCCGAGGCAAGGCGGAAAAGTCCAAACAGGCAGGGTCGGCAACAGGAAAATAGTCGGAGGGTAAACGCGGGAAAGTCTGGCATAATGCGGAGAATGATCTGGCAGTGAGAGTGTGTGAGACTAGGGTCTAAATAGTAGGTGCAACAGAGTGAGCAGGTGAGAATGATTGAGCTGATGAGGTGGGTGTGACTAACAGGTGCACTGAATGAGCTGATTATGTGAGTGAGAGAGATGAGAGTGACAGGGGGGGCAGAGCTGTGACAGAACGGCCCGGGGAACTCCTCCGAGACAGCAGAGTCAGAATCCACAGCCGGGTGGGTGGAGTGGGTCTGGAGGTAGGGTTCCTCGGACCCGGAGGAAAGACCCTCATTGTCCGAACAGGGAGCCTGCTGGGTGTTCCCGGCAGGCGTCTTAGTCCTGGAAGGTTGGTCCGGGTGCTGTCAATGAAAATTGGCGATGAGTTGGGGGTCGCAGATGTTACGAGCCGGAACCCATTGCCTCTCCTCCAGACCGTATCCTTCCCAGTCGACCAGGTACTGAAGACCTCGCTCCCAGCGGCGAGAGTGAAGCAGGCGATGAACCGCTTAGACAGCACCTCCTTCGATGAGGCGAGGGGGCAGAGGAGGAGGAGCAGCCGGCACCAAGGGACTCTCCTGTACAGGTTTGACCTTGGATACGTGAAACGTGGGGTGGATGCGCATGGATCTGGGGAGCTTGAGCCTCACTGCCACCGGGTTGATGATCATCTCAATCTCGAAAGGCCCGATGAATCTTGGGCCTAGTTTTTCGGACTCCACCTGTAAGGGTAGGTCCCGGGTCGACAACCACACCCTCTGACCCACCTGGTAGATGGGGGCTGAAGTGCGGTGTAGGTTAGCCGCTGTTGCGTAGCGGTCGGCAGACCAGAGCAGGGTTGCTCGGCCTTCCTCCAGGTCTGGCGGCAGCCTGTGGCGGAGCTGTTCAGGGTGTTGTGAGCGTATTCTACCCACATCAGCTGGCAGGACCAGGAGGCAGGATTCCGGGAGACCAAGCAGCGGAGGGCCGTTTCCATCTCCTGGTTCTTCCTCTCCGTCTGGTCGTTGGATTGGGGGTGAAACCCAGAAGACAGACTGACGGTGGCCCCCAGCAGAGCGCAGAATTCCCTCCAGAAGATGGAGGTGAACTGAGGACCTCAGTCGGAGACTACGTCGACTGGAATCCCATGCAGGCGGAAGATGTACAGGGAGCTCTGCCGTCTCTTTAGCAGACGGGAGTTTGGGCAGAGTAATTAAATGGGCCAGCTTGCTAAATCTGTCGACCACTTTCAGGATGGCGGTGTGGCCCTCAGATGGTGGTAGCCCAGTAACAAAGTCCTGGGAGATGTGGGACCACGGATGATGAGGCACTGGGAGAGGCTGCCGGAGCCTGGCGAGAAGGCTTGTGTTGATTACAGACTGGGAAGGCGTTGATGAATTCCCTGGTGTCCTCGTTGAGCGAGACCCACCAGAAGAGTGTCCTGGGTCCTTTGGATACCCGGGTGGCAGGTAAGTTTTGAGGAGTGGGCCCACTGGAGGACGTCGGTCTGAAGGGCCTTAGGGTCAAACAGGCGGTTAGGAAGAAAAGCGCTGGGACCGGCTTGACCCTTAGTCGCAGCCCTCACTGATTCCTCAATCTCATAGGTGAGGACAGGAGGCAGGAAGGATGGAAGAGGAGCCAGATATATAGGTTCCTCCTCCCCCTGGAACTGATGGAAAAGGGCATCCGGCTTGACATTGCGGGACCCGGGGCGATAGGAGAGAGTGAAGTGGAACCGTGTGAAGAATAGCGACGACCTGGCCTGTCGAGAAGTGAGTCTCTTGGCCGTGAGGATGTACTCAAGGTTCTTATGGTCGGTCCAAATCAGGAATGGGAGTTTGGTCCGCTCCAGCCAGCAGTGGTGGGCCGTCAGGGCCTGCAAGGCCTTATCTGCTGGCCTAAACAGAATCACAAAGCTATAGCTATTTTATAATTTTTCATAAATACACTACATGTATTATAATTTATAAAAATATGTTTCCCATTATCTTATTTTGTCATTGCACAGCTACTGTCTTCCTCAGTTGCTCTGCTTCCAGTGCAGCTTGTTTTTAGTAGAGCTTTTATCCAATCAGATTTCACCTCTGTGTCTCTAGGTAAGAAGACAGGCCCGAGGCCTGCAGACTCACAAGTAAATCCCTTTGCAGTTTAAGTGAATGGGGACGATATTGTTGATTGTCATAGTCTTCAACCAATCAGATCTTTAGTTTGACATGTTGGGCGTATTCTTTGACGTGCCAGAGCCTGCTAGCTGGCCTACTAAGGCCTGAGGTCTTTGCACTGGCTTCCTGTCCAACAAAGAATTTACTTTAAAATCCTGCTGCTGGTTTATAAAGCACTGAATGGTTTAGGGGCAAAATACATCTCTGATAATCTGCTACCTTATGAACCATCCCGACCCCTTAGGTCCTCTGGGACCGGTCTACTTTCTGTTCCCAGAGTCAGAACTAAACATGGAGAAGCAGCATTCAGTTTTTCTGCTCCACATATCTGGAACAAAGTCTCAGAAAGCTGCAGGTCTGCTGAGACCCTCAGCTCCTTTAAATCAAGGTTGAAGACTTTTCTGTTTGCTGCTGCCTTTAATTGAACCAGATTCAATTAATATATTAATCAATTTCCTGCATTTTACTACTGTATTTTATTTCTTACACTGTTTTTTAATGTTTTAATGACTGTTTTTATTGTTTCAATGAATGTTCTTAATTGTTTTTAAATCTCATTTTCTTTTGCCTTGTGTTTTGATGCTTTTAATGGTTTTATGTGAAGCACTTTGAATTACCTTGTTGTTGAAATGTGCTATACAAATAAACTTGCCTTGCCTTGCCTTGCCTACAACTACGTCAGCATTAACATGCAACTCAGTTTTCAGATGCAGCTCTGCAGTGAGGTGCAGCGTGCGCTGTGATTGGTCAGTGGGCCAGCACGTGACTATTGTGAACCGAAATTTAACTTGCCAGCAGAGCTTGGTTGGAGGAGTAAGAGTCCAAATTGAAAGATATGGAAGAAATGATGACATTTTTAGGGTTTTGCTTGGTGTAGTTTATTTTTTACCTGGCTTTGTTACCAGAATTGTTTCAATATAAAGATAATACAGACCCATGCAATCTTTGTTGCAAAATTCAGTTGAAATACTTTGCTCATGTTTTCTGCAGGAGGCGTGTGACGAACAGGCACGTTACGTAGAGTAAGCATCTGCATTATACAACCCTGTAAATACCGAAATTTCACATTTCGTTTTTGGTGCTCACCACATTAGCAATAACTTTGATTGGAATTATTTGTATCATGTTGCATATCAGCTGGGTGTGACAAAAGTGACACAAATGTAAATTTCTGGTTCAAGTGTATTTGAGTTACTGTATCACTGCCAGTTGGTAGATTGTATTATTTGCATGAGGTTATTTTAGATTTACCTACCTAATCCAACCATGTGTCACGACCCCAATTTAACCTAATTTGTGAATCAAAGGGAAGTCAGAGGGGAAACCAAAGTTTTCAATGAGTAATTCAGTGTTCATGGTGGTCCAATCAAAGACAAACTATCTATTAGCTCCCTCTCATTCTCAGTGTTCCCTAATGGACATAGAGCCTGGTGTGGACACATGTGTCCACTTTAACAGGACAAGACTCTTCAGTTGATCATTGGTTTTTCACCTCCAGGGCTGTGAACATCCCATTGACCTTGGGATATTTCCCTAATTTCTAGACATATTGCGACAGTACAAAAGCCTCACCCATCCACCCAGGGAGACAGTATAATCCATTATGGCCTGTGTCCACATAGCGCCTTGTTCTGGCAGAAAAGTGGCCGCAGGGTGCTGGGCAGCGCTTCAACCAAGCGTTTCAACAAGAAAGAAACAATATCTTGACAACATATCACCACTCTAACATTAAAGCAAGGCGACAGAAAAAAAGATGCTGAATAATAATGCGAACAATATATTTAGCTGCCTGTTGAAGTGTGACAGCAGTTGTTTCGGCTATGCACCGGTATGGCGGTGTGTGAAAAATTTATATCATACAGGAAATTAGAACCGGTATACCGCCCAGCACTACTTTCTACCGTATCACGCGATCTTCATCAGCAGATTGTCTGGGTGACAGGACCGATGCTCCAGGACTACTGAGGAAATATTTTCAAATTATCAAGATTGTTTGTTCAATTGCTGTTTCCTAGGACAGAAATAAACTGCCAACCTCAATAGTTGTCAACAAGGACGAGTAGTGGTGGTCATGGCAACTGACAGCTGATGATGAGGACCATGTGATACAGCTGAAAGTTACAAACAGCCGAATAAGTAGATATTGAATAGATACTTTTGTTAAACCTGTAACTTACATTTTTTAAAAGATCATAGATAGAATTCTGCCTTTTTAGGTTGCCCAACCCCACAAAAAAAGATTAGGCGCACTTTTCAGCCATGCTAGTTGCGTGGCTCTGAACATGGGCATGTCAGTAGGCTGGTCCTCCACTTTGATCCAGACTGAAATATCGCAACAACTATTGGATGGATTGCATGAAATCTGGTTTTGACATTCACCTCTCATGAATCCTTGTAAATTGGGTATCACTCAACTTTTCCTCTAGCAGTTCGGTTTATTACCAAATACATGCATATTACTTGCTTTGGAACCAGACAAATCTATAAGCTCATGCTTTATTCGCTCTGGCAGACGTGTCTGGTCCCCCTCCGCTTTGGACAGATTTTCAACAACTTGGATCTGACACTCAATCACAATCATTTGTCTAATATGGGATTTCTTTGAGATGATGACTATAAAGAGGAACGCCGTTGAGGCAATTTTGAAAACAACCAAGACAGCTGCAGCTGATGTGATGTCGGACCAAATTGCAAATGCATCTGCCAGATGAATGCCAAGTAAATCTTGCAGATTCATCTGGTTATCAGGTCAAGTAAAACCCCTCTCATCTTCTAATTATGATGGCAAAAACAGAAAAAACTTGTTCACAATCATATTGATGCTACACCACCACAGCTCTTGTTTACAGGTTTCCATTGCTCAGTGCTGCGTCACATGTTTCTTTGCTCTATTTGACTGTTGCTCTATCCAAATGCCTTTAAATCCACGTTGATCACGCCCCTTGGAAATGGAAAATATACTGAGTTCCTGACCAATTTGCATTTGTGTTGGTTTGGCAATTTATTTTTAGCGAATCCCCACTCCCATCAGCATCAGCTGCCTGTGTGTTTTCTGCTTAATGGTGAATGGACTGCATTATACCTCAAAGGACAAAAGCGCTTTACCTTTTGCCTCTCATTCATGAATTCACACACTCACAAGGTGCTAGCCCACCCTGGCGCAATTAGCTAAAGTTAGGATGCTAACATGCTGAATGTAGATGACAACCATGTAAAACATTATCTGCATCAGGTGACATTTTGAATGCGAGCATGTTAGGCAGATTGTGATAATATTTAGCTCAAAGCAGCACTGTGCAGCCTCACAGATATGCTAGCAGGCTGTAGAATGTTCCTCATCTTTTTAAAATCCCACACAAGTAGACATCATGCATGTGTGAATCATATTTACATCCAGAAATATATTCATACATACTAATAAATCACCCATAATCCATCCATAAATCCACACTAAACAACATTAGCAATCAAGCTCAATCAATGTGAAAAACAAACAACAGCTGCAACAGAAATAGAACGATACACTTTAAACTCATAGACATGCATCTTTTCTCCAATGATGGTCCATTGAGTAAAGGCACATCTGAGAGCAGAAAAGGAATGTTAAAAGCCCCATGTTGTTGTCACCGCCAAATAAACCATATGATGAAATTTAAATATAAATCTTTAAAAATATTTCAAAAAAGAGAACTACTTTATTTATCCCCTTGAGAAATTCAGCTTTTTCCCTTTGGTGTGTGTGTGTGTGTGTAAATAAAAAATAACAATCAGGATTTGTAGATAGTGATGTGCTGTAATATCTAGTTCAGAGATCAATGAAGCTCAGACAGACATTTGGAAGAGTAAAGGTAACTGAAGCTCAAATGAACGTTGTGGAAATGAAACATCTAATTCCACTGATTTGAATGAAAACAATTGGAAAACTCATTCTTAAGTCACTTTAAAACTCCAATCTCTGTCACAGCTGGTATAACCGCAGGATTAGTCACTTTTAATTTGAAAGAATCCTATGATTGCAATAAATGTACCTTTAATTTTGAGGATCGTTTTCAAAGTGTGTTTTTCCGCTCAGACAATCACAAAGCCAGCTGGCCACATGGAGCCACGCTGTAATTATAAGGACTCACAGCACATGGAGTGATTACGCAGTGATTCTTGCCCATCAGGCTGTTGTCATAAACCTCTGCAGGCGCATGGCGTCTTAAGATGTGGCTGACAGTCGAGGGGACATCTCTCGGCCTGACTACAATTACAGTACAAAGACACAAGACAGGAAATTCTTTATTAGCCTTCTGCGGTGGATGAGACCATGAAGAAAACCGCCCGTGTGTTTTTTTATACATGCAATTAGACGAGCCATTGCATGAGGTCGACCATCTTGATTTGACTGGACGTTCAATCATCTTATGGCCGAGCTGCAGCAGAACAGCAAGCTCTTGTATTAGTAAGGGTAGTGCACCCCTCAATTTTAGGGACTAATCAACGTGGTGTCCTGAGGAAACCACCACATGAAACAGAAAGGCTGTTCATTTTCATCTTACTTGGTCAATGGACTTGCATCAAATATGTGTGCAGGGCTCTGCAGACCATGAACACATGCTCAAACTATCAACCAGCTGTGAATTCTCTACAGCAATGTGCACATTGAAACAGTGACCTCTTCTGTTGTGATGTGATGCTTATTCTCCGTGTGATTCTCTGTTCTCCATAAATGACCTGAATGCAGTGGAGGGGGAGGACCTATAAGACCGCAGGTACAGAATGCGGTATACGGCAGAGGTATTCAATTAGAATTCAGCGAGGTCCAGTTAGAGAGAATTTTCTCATGCAAAGGTCCGGAACATCACAATAATGTCTAACCTGTTCTATGATTTAGTGCCATATATACGGAAGTAGTCTACAGTTGTATTAACGTCTGTATGTCGTCAACAACTGATTCTTTATTTGACTTGACAAAGTTCAATTGAATAATATTAAAATTAAATTAATTGTCGGTCTTCAAATTGAACTGGATGAATTATAAATAATATATAATCTAATAATAAATACATGTTTTTCTCTTGTTTCAAGTAAAATAAGGGCTGGATTAAAGAATAAATGACATAACAGAAAGCTTTTGAAACATGTGAATCTACAAATAAAGTACACTATAGTTCACTTAATTGGCCTGCAGCTTTCAATTCAGTTCATTCAGGTGTGAAGTGATGTCAACCAAAAAAGCCACGATATTCATATTCTTCTCATCTTCCAAAAAGAGAAATGTGTGTGCAGGGACTAACGTTATATCTGTGGTTATTGGAACCACTTGTTTCAGCTCTATTCTCTCTGTTATCATCATTGTTGGACAGTGAATTCATGTGTTAGGATTCTGATCATATTGGACTCTTAGATTGTTTATTATCTGTGACTTCATTTTAGATGTGAGTGGGTACGTTTGCTCAAAAGATCTGTGCACCATGTGAAATAACTAGTGACTCAGGTATTATTCTACTACTACTCGGTCTCTCACCCCATCTCTCTCCCATGTGATCTCACTGAGTCGGGAAACTTATCGGAATACACATATTTGATTGGCTAAACATGATCACGTGATGTGATTTACAACGCATGTAACTGGTCGGTGTGTTTCCTGGACCGCTGAATGAGTGCCGTAAAGGATAGAAAAGCTGCGTCGGTTAAAATAGAAGCGCTCTGTCAAAATGTAATAATGCTCAAGGTAATGAGGTGTAGGTATAGGCGGGAACAGGACCGAAGAAAAAAACCAACCACAGCCAACCACCTGCACATATTCATTTATTCGTATCTTTTCTCTTTGATGATCCCGCCCTATCAGCCATAACCACAAAATATAACGTCAAAATAATAAAGAGAAAAGAGAAATCTAAAGAGAAATCTCTCTGCTTCTTTTTAACTGGTGAACGTACTATTCACTGACGACCATGGCCTGAGAACATGTAAACACATTGTGCTGTAAATCCTATTTTCTGATGTGTTTTGCTCGGATGGCGAAGGCATGACCCGCCTACTTTTGTCTCTGATTGGCTTACCCCGATATCCTTACCCTAACACTAACCAATGTCACTCCTCATGCTTACACCCAACCAAACCAACCAACAAGGACTACAAGTACTAGCCAACAGTAGGTCATGACATTGTCATCCTTGGAACAATAATTAGGCACTTGATGAACTATTAGAAATAGACAATGTTCTCGCCGATTGTCTCGTTTCCTTATGAAGTTGAGTGAATGTTACTATCTGCTCCCCTCAGATTAGTCTATGGGAGGAAAAAGTGCACTTTTTTGCTCTGAGATGTTTTTCTTTCCAACACTGTACACAGCAACACAATTTTGGTAAATCCAGCCTTGTAAATATCATCAATACCTTCCCTCCAAGTTAAGGAGTCAAACTGAAAATGAGGAAAAGAACATGGCACAATGTGAAGACTAAGCCATGACTTCATCTGTTTTGGTTCGGAGCTCAGCAGTACACACCGACAGCGTACCGGCTGTGTGACCGCGCGTCCTCGCATTGCGCGCCCTAAAAATATCCCTCACCAAGAGTGCAGATCAAAGGGGGCAACAACATGGCCACGAAACCCGCCCCGGCATTTAACCTAAACCCTCACAGAGGAGGAGCATACGCCGCGAGTAAAGGGCCCGCGGCATCCAGAGCTGTGCAGAGGAGAGAGGGAGGCTGGCTCGGGTTTCAGAGACGCGCACTGACGGCTGACCTGCGGCACATTGTTGGATCGCTCAGAGGGGAAGCAGCGACTGGGACGCACAGAGGAATACGAGTCACATCACCAACTGACTGAGGACAACCTTCACAATGTCTCGCGTTCTAACGTTGATGTAGTTGCTCATCTGAGTGCAGCAAAGCAGTTTGGAGACAGTTTGAAGATAGAAAGACAGCTGCTGAACAACAGAGAGAGACTGCCTCTCAGCTCCAACGTTGCGGGGCCTCAGGATTCCTCTTCACCTGATGAATAGAGGGATTTCTGCGTGGATAAAAGCAGAGTTAGAAGTCTAAAATGGATGAGCATCAGAAGTGGGGAGTCGCTGGTAAACCGGGCGAGGAGAGGCGGACTCGCGGCGAGCAGCAGCAACCTTCAAAACAGCCGCTGTGGAGAAATTGGAGAGATTTGCCAGGCGTAATGATTTGCATCGCAGCACCTGTTTTGTGCCTCGGAGTTTGCATTGTGGTTTTGGTGCGGACCTCGGAGCTGCACAACAGGATAGTAAGTCTGGAGCAGCGGCAGCGGGACGCGCAGCTCTCCGCCTGGATGTTGTCTCCGGAACAGGTGGAGCCCGTTATCCTGGGCCGACTGGACCAGATCCTGGAGGAGGTGAGACATCGGAACGTTTTAGAAACAGCAATATAATATCTGTGGTGGTCTGTACAACCCTTGACAATCCTTAATTCAGCCCTTCAAATACTTACCCAGGGATGTTTTCATGTGTCCATTCATCTGAAAAGATAAAAACAAATTAATTGCAAACGCCCTTCATTAATTAACAGGGTCGCAAATCGTTTTGGTTGCAAATAAATGACTTTTTCAGTTGTCAGGTCTTTGATGGCTTTCCGTCAGTTTCGGGTTAAATGAAAGGCTTGTTTTAGGTTCCGGAGGATTTAAGTGACTTAGTGCCTTCGGTCAATTTGAATCTTGTTATTGGTCAATTTCATCCGTTAGTTTACCCTGAAAAAGAAGATACAGTAATCTTATAACAATTTCAACCACCCAAAAATCATTATTAATGAGAAAATAAATGGAATAGATAAAAGAAAGAAGAGGCCTCAGTTTCATTTAGTTTCAGTAGTTTTCAGTATTCTACAACTTCAGCTGGGACTAGTGTGAGGAGGAGAGGAGAGCATCACGCTTAATCCACTATCTTTTGATTTAGTCCTGATGAAACAATCATTTATATTTTGTATAATTGTAATGATAATAATAATAATAATAATAATAATAAATATTCTTAAGGAGTTTATCAGTTGTTTCTTATTAGTTGATTTTTTTGAAAATTGTGAGACAGATTTTTGTAGTTAAATCAATTAATTCACAATTTAGCTTATTTTGGCAAACCTGAACCTTATTAACGGCTTCTATAGCTGATCTATGAGGCATAATACTCTATCAATCATTAATGAAATCACCAGGTACCATTTATACAGCATGCCTCATTTGAAAGAATGTCTTTAGTCAGACGCAACAATGTTTCTGCTCATCTGAAGTGGACCATTGGAGCATGTTGGACCTGTGTGCATCTTCACTGAGCGCTCCCTTTCGCATCTGTTGATCTTCGAGTCGCCCTCTGTGCTGATCTCTCTTTGACCACTTCCACAGCTACACTAATAAGCTCTTCCACAGTGATTGAAGTCAGACAGGGACCCTGTTTTCCCTTCCACTGTTTGCTTTGGCCTAACTTTTATCACCCCTCCCATATAATACACCTACCAGGAGAAGGAAGAGCACAGGCTGCCTACTCTCCATATGTTAGCCTTAGTTGAAATTTTATAAGAGCAAATATAAAAAAAAAGATTCTCTTATGTTTGGGATACGAAACATACTTGAAGGAAACAGATGCATTCCTGTGAGAAGAGAAGATGGATATGGATGATTGTCAGAGCTAAAGTGTTCAGGGCTATCACCATCATTTAAGAAGTACAGAGCTCACAAGACCAAGTCTCCATTTCCAACCAGCAGAAATGTAGGTACACATTTCTTCACTTCTCCGTGCAACGGCTCCATTTAGCGTGAGTTGCCAGATATGGTCGTTGAGCACAGGTATTGGTTTTGGGCTATCAGGTAGCGTTAGCGGTTTGGTGCATTTCGCCACTTTGGACAGAGCTGTTTCTGCCAAGGCTAACCCAACCTATTCCTTCTCCAAACTCACCCACTGATGCACCCTTAGGCGTCTGTATTAGGAGCACCATGCTTTCAACTAACTCCAATGTAAACCCATCCTCGTTACTATTAGACGCGCTGAGCGACTGATGTTGTATAGAGAGTAGGGAGGAGGTTTGGGGTGGTTGGTTGGCTCAAACAAACATGGACTTTCACTGCTGTTTGTGCCCCCTGTGAAACCAAGTAGACATGTACTTATTTTACCTTAGTTTTGTTCAACAAAAATACTTATTTTAACCCAAAACACAATCTTTTGCGAAGCCTAAACAAGTATTTCTGTTGTGAAAGTAAACCTAAACACTGAATAAACTTACATTGGATTTCTTTTTTTAAAGACACTGTGAGAACGTAATGACCGGCAATTGTATGGTTCCTATAACACAGAAGTTTATTTTGAAAAGACGCTGAACATTTATTGAGAGCAAACTGACCCACCATCTGTGACTCATCTAAAACACTAGACAGGAACCTAGAGTGCCATAGTTTGAATCTTAGGGCCGCTGACTAAGCTGCATTCATATACTATGTGTTCACAAATAGTACAAGGAGGTGTAGATGTACTGAAGGACTCAGTTATGTACAATCAAAGGTGCTGGTGATATCCAGTCCTGTTTGAGTGCTTGGGTCTGGAGCTCCTCCATGGGGCCCAGTGAGGAGGATCTCTCCTTCTTCATCTCTAGAAGGGCCTGGGGCGATGCAGCCTGCCTCTTTGTTTATCTCTGAATGTATAAATAGTTATTATTAATGGGGCACAAGCACAGATGTGTCATTTTGTAGAGAGAGAGAGAGAGAGAGAGAGAGAGAGAGAGAGAGACTGTGGTACTTTAACCCAACACTATCCAGAATCCAGCTCGCTGTCTCCGTCAATGATGACCAGATTACTCTGTTCCATCAGCACAGAGTTAGTCCTTATTATTCCACTCCAATCTGGATCACAGCAGAATCCATTATCTTATTGAGTATTGTGTACAGCAACATTGGAATTATTTCTTGAACAGCAGACAATGCAGTGGCTGCACAGCTTCTAGGAGTGTGGTTGCCAGGTTTGGTACCAGTTTGGTACTAACCGTATCTGGCAACTTGCAGCAGGAGACACTGCAGTGCGGGCCGATGATAAACGGTCTATCATGTCCCCTTGTTGTTTCTGTTTTGTGTGGATTAAACTAACAAGATGAAGTGTGTTAATTAGTGAGCTTCAGGTGTGTTGGTAAGTCTTAGCGGTCCAACGGACAGTATGGATTAATTACACAGTTGAAATCAAGGTTTACTGCAGATCGTTATCGACCGATATTCAGCAATAATATCCAAACAGCAGATCGACATTTAATCTTAATTCCTGATGATTCTGTTGTGAACAAATATGTGTTGACCTTTGTTTTATTTCATCAATACAAATACAATATTTTATTTCTTAATTGTCTGAATTGTATTTATTTTATGCAAATAACCTCTACAGATGACAATAACAAAGCAAAATGATAACATTTAGTATTTTTGATGGTTTAGCACTTGACTTTGGGGCGGTTGATAGAATATACCTAAAAGAATAGCCTACCTATCTGGAGCCCTGTAGACCAACTGCTGCAACCAAGACAGCATGATGGGTCTCTTAAGTTATATTTGCTAATTCTTTTTCTGCCAATTGGAACCGTCACTTAAAACCCTGATACCACCCGAACCATGAGTTTAATGATCCGTTGCACTCCAGAGACAGACTTGCTTCCACTCTTAATGTTAAGATAGCCAACCCATGTCCTGCTTCCTGCTCTATGTTTAATCCTCAGACATGACTGGTATTAGGGCTGGGGCCTCATCGATTACAAAAATACATTTGCGTGACATGCATTGGCCGTCACAAGAAGTGACTGCTCGGTCATTCCCCCGGAGAACAAGCTGCAGCTATAAAAACCTCGCCTACGATCCTCTAAAGTATTTCAGACAGAGAAGAGACCCAACGATGTGATGCTCAGTCAGCGCCACAAACTACAAAATCTTACGCACAACCACTTCTGAAAGTGAACGCAACCCAAAGCCTTTCTTAAGTCAGCTCCGACTGTTAACGTTTTGTCCTCACCAAAGCATGATGTGTCAGCATTATCAACACGCAGGACGTTTTTCTGTTAGACAGTCAGCTGAAGTAGTTCTTCTTCATGTTTCTTCATCACCCTCATGTTGAAAAGTATTTCTGCAAGGCTGCTAATGTAGTAATGTAACGTTTCACCATGTTTACTGGCCATGTAAAAGAAGATGTCTTTCACTAACATTAACAGTTATACAGTCTGTGACTGTTAGTACTTCCCTCATCTTAACTGCATATTACTCCAGTAAAGAAATCCATCAATGTCATAACCATTTTAAGTAAAAATTCTGATTCTCCAGTTCTGGTTGCAATGACATACAGAGAATAAATGAATCACATTAAATGTGTCACAGCAATCCTTTTGAATGTGAGGCTCAGTATTTAACTGATCATCTGACAAACAAGGCCTGTCATTTTGTTACATGTCTTTGTTTTTAAGAGAAGGTAGTGGAATAAAATATTAATAAGACAAGTTGTTGATATTTATTTGGGACAAATTCATTTAAAGATAGTCTTCAGAATAATCAATCAATTAGCCGTTTGATTAATCGACTAATTAGAAAAAAGAACTGTTAGGTGCAGCCCTAATTGGTATTCATCACTTGTGTGTTTGATAACATCTGACCGTGGATTATTTAGCAGCTAGTATAGTAAAACAGGTGTCCCTGCAGTAAAATCAAATAGGATCTTCTTGTTCATCATACAGCCTACAGAGTATTCCTATTTTGAAAAGAAAACAAAAAGGTGTGAAGGTTCACAGCCTTTTGTCACTGCAAATGCTCAACAGGTATCCAAGTTCAGAATAAGCTTTGTGAGGTCCTTGAAGGCATTTGTAGCTCCCCCAAAACAACCATAACCTCAACAACAGCCCAACCCCCCAACTCTGTCTTTATTATCTCGTCCCAAATTTGGCCCCTTTAACATTTACAATTTACCACAAAGTGCTCTCTGCAGACCTGGCGGAGACCTGGTGTGCATAGTGAGTGCAGAGGCATGATGGGAGATGGAGGCCACATTGTGAGGTGCAGAAACGTGAAAAATATAGTCTCCCCCTGCCCCGGATTCCTCACGCTGCTCCCCACAGTCCTGTCACCCAATACACTGTAAGGCCTATGCATGCATGCATTCACACAACACAAACACAAATACATGCTTATACATGTGCACTTCCTCTATGATGTGTGTGTGTGTGTAAGTACAAATGACCCATGTGCTAATCAGACAGCCAAATGCAAACAGCACACTCAAGTAGAAGTGCCTGAGCCACCTCTGCACTTCATCAGAGCACAATTAGTGATGGTTGCACACACACACACACACCCACCCACCCACACACACACACACACACAAACACACACACATGTACACACACTGAGTGACTTTTTTCTCTTACCTGAATGATACATTACGGTTGAACTTGAGACTAAACAGGCCCGCTCAGTTGTAGATATTGTAAAGATCTCCAGCGGAGTAAGGATTTACAATGAGCAAACGTAAGAGTGTTTTTCTTCATGAAAACATCACATCACTGTCCTGAAGGAAAGAATCAATGGCACGGTATTAAGTGCTTTCTGTCTGTGTGATTGATGATACCATGTGCTAATAGTGTAACTGCTGCTGTCTAAAGACACGTCTACACCCCAAACATCTGCATTCTCATTAGCTTTTCACTCAATTGTATCTGTGGTCTGGAGCCGCTAATATTAAAATGTATTAACTTCAATGGAGTTTATTTTACTAGGAAAATACACTCAGTACCAGTATTAGTTACATATAATAATAATAATAATAATAATAATGATAATAATACAAACAATGGTGACACTACATATTAAAATGAAAACATCTCAAAATACATGAAATAACATTCACATGATTTAATGAAAATCAAAGTCAAAATCAATTTTGAGGGTGCATCACAATAGAAATGTCAAAATGCTTAACTGACAGCATGACAGTATAATAACAATAATGTAAATGAATGGGAAAATGAATGAGAAATGTATTGTTTTTCATTTTTCATTTTCATGAAAAAACAGAATTGCAAACCATACTTTTTGCATTTTAATTATGTTGTGTAGCTCATTCAAATGATGTAATGTAGTGTGACCTCAGTCAAGCAGTCAGGAGCTAATGAGAAATACTGTTTGTTATGGAAATATGAAATAAACAATTTCATTTGATAACATAACCTCTCTGAAAAAAGAATGACTCAAAATGATTTTGAGCATCATTGATAGGAAATTGCATTATTTCAAATGTCAGTCACTTTTTTTCTACTTTCTACAATGAATTTCTGTTTTGACTTCAAGGTTGCATCCTCAATTGCATATTTAGTACACTGAAACAGTATGTACAATTATTTAGCATGTCTGGAACCTTATTCTAAAGCCAGTAGTATGTGAATGGCCAACTATTTCTGGTGAAATATTACAGTGTGCAAACATCCCACAATTTATTCACACAAAAGTATGTTGAGTATTGTACACATGTTGATTATGTAGTCCAAGGAATGAGATTTAGGACGCAGCACAACTCTCTGAAGCTAAGAAACAAGTGAAGTGAAGGCCTGGACTCAGAACATCATAACAGGAAGTGTGTGGAGCAGCAGTGCCAGGTCTCACTGTTAATCAGACTACAGGATAGTAAAAGGGTTTGTCATCCTTTTAAAATAGAATGTTCAAACCACATTACAACACGCTGGCATCGGGTTACCACCACAACACACACACACACACACACACACACACACACACACACACACACAATTCAACCCCTTTACCCAAAGCAGCCCAGCTGCTCCACACATACATCATAACCATAGTCTGTAGGATACCATTCTATGACCTTGATAACAAACAGAACAGCTGTAGTAGGATGTAGAGCTGAATTAGTTCAGGCAGAAGTAATATCATTGGTTGAGTTAAAGCTCAGTGGGTGGAGCCAAAGACGCACCCCATTGTCTCCGTTTTTTGTTCCATTTTCACAGCGAGTCAGGCTTTCGCAACAAAACCACTTAGGAAAAGAGCGTGGTTGACGTCGCTCAACCACGCTCAAGCAACCCATGTCACTACCACGTGACTAATGACTCACGTGACTCACAACGCTAAATACTCACGTGACTACCAACAGGTGACAAAATATCAACTATTACTTTTAGTTTTGCGCGGGACACAAGCACCTCTCTCCTGGCCATTTTGGCTCTGCCACCTCCATGTTTGCTTGTGACATCAGAGGTAAGATCCAGACTCTGAATGTGAACAGTAATGCATGTATCCACCCCGTGATTGGGATCTGCTCCAAGATATAATGGGTCCTTTCTCAGCCCATGCTGCACCTGTCCACCAAGTGCCATGACATTTTTGATCCTGCCGACAGACGGAGGTAATGATGTTTTTTGTCCTGAGAGGTCGGGATTAAGACACTGCTGCATCTACAAACAGAGTTCCTTCTTTGTCAGTCACAGATTCCTGCTAGCTAACTGTAACTGGCTCTTTGGCTCCTCAGCTCATGAGATCATTGTTGTACATGGAGTAATACTTTAGGTAGCACAGTCGTTTGACCATAGGAGAATGTTAAAGGCTAATGTCTTTGAAGTATGGTCATTGCATTTCTCTCACTCTGGTAGACTCTGCTTCTGTTGTGAGTGTTGATGTTTTATGGTGTAGCTCATTTACTTACAACTGATGACTACCGTAGAACTGAAGCTTCTCCACTCTGCATTACTTCCATTATCTGGTTTGGAGAATGTGTCTTTCAGACATGTTGCTTCAGGGTGGACCAGAGGGAGTTCTGGCTGCACAGCTCTCTGGATCAGTCCGACTAAAGACTTCTACAGTTCAATCAGGAGAGACAAGGAAATGATTAGTAGTTAACATTTATTACGACAGATGAAGCGTTTAGGAGTTACACAGAAATTGTTTGGCGCTTGAACTCGACAAGGAGACTTGTGATCGCGTTGTGATTGCCCTGAGCGGCAACAATATATATCAATCCCCCCGGGGAGTCCAGACACTGGTGGTGGTGGCTGGAGGTTCTGCTGGAGTTGGCTGGAGCTGCTGATGGAGTACTGCATCTGCGAAGATGGATGGTGCTGGGGAGGAGGAGGATCACATGAAACAGCAGCAGGAAGCTGGAGGCGGGGATACAGCACATTTAAGAGGAGACAGCAGCAAGCTGATAGGCTAACAAAAAGAGGGTGTGACTCTGCGCTATTAGCCGGGAACGGCCAGCTGTTAAACAGCTGATAGAGTCTATGACAGTGACAGCCGGAATAGAGAATGTGCTGCTAGTTAGGGAGCAGTATGAGAGAAAAGCATACGAGCATGAGCGTGCAGGGATAGTCTTCCTGTCTGAACTTGCGCTAGAGCTTCATCTGTGAGTGGGCTCTGCCAGTATCAATCAAATAAACTCCTGCAGGAATTCATGAATAATATTAAAGCTGCAAGCAGCATTGATCGGGCCCTCGCAACTTCATGCATGTCGAGGTTACTGGCAGGACTCTGGTTAACGTGGCCATGCATTTCTGTGACCATCATACACTAAGTACATGAGTTGAACGGTATTTCCTGCCGAGACCAGCGACGTAGCCAGGTCATTTTTGCCAGGTCTTTTTGAGTGTAGCTCCGAATACAATCATAAATGTAAGCCTGAAAAGATCCACAAAAAAACTGAATGTGTGTGAATGCGCTTTAGTGTTAGTAACATAACTGACTGTCAAAGTAAATGCAGGTCTCAAAACCGACTGTATGGGCATCTATAGCTCTGACAATCACTGCTGAGAGACTCAAAGCGTGAAGAGTCGAGGAAAAATGGCAGAATCTATAGTTCCATTTGGAAAGAAAACATCTTTTGGTCGCGAAATAAGTTTAAGCCAAAAGGTCAGCCCGTGTTGTATAATCTATAACAGTGGTTCTCAACCTTTTTTCAATGATGTACCCCCTGTGAAATATTTATTCTGCCAAGTACCCCCTAACCAGCACAAAGCATTTTTTGTTGAAAAAAAGGTGCAATACACAGCGCTGTGCCATCAGTGTCTGATTTATTAAACTGTCAATACTGAAGATTGCATTGTTGCATTGAACTGAGTGCTTTTGCATTTACATTTTAGTGAGAAACTTGTGCTTCACTGAGGATCTTTGTCAGTCTTGGTGGCAGGGAGGCAACTGCTGTGATCAAGCTCTTCTCCAGGCAGAGTCTGTTTCTTTGCTTTGTTTTGATCACAGCCATTGCAGAGAAGGAGGCCTCACATACATATGTGGAGGCAAAGGGTAGTAGCTGCTCCAAAGCTTTCTGTCCCAGGTCAGGGTGCTCCTGCTTCACACACACCCAAAACTGTGTGAGTGTGGATGTGGCAAACTTCATCTGGAGGCCACGGTCAGATGACATTTCCAGGAGTTTTTCCTGATAAGTGACAGGTAGCTTGCTTCCGTTTGCTTCGGACGAGAGAAATGGGTTTCTCACCCAATCCAGCTGTGCAGATTTCTCCTCCATGTCAGGAAAGTAGGAATGACAATCTTGAATCAAGTTGGTCAAATGTCCCACTATGACCGATGATTGACTGGAGCTCTGTCCACATCCTCACAGGTTGGGTCAAACCATCCTGGTATGGGGGAGACTCTGGGTTTTTAGGATAATGAAATTGAATAGCCTACTGAATGTAAAATACAGTTTATGAACTTACACTTATATTTTATTGAATATTTATTAAATAACTATTTTTAAAGGATTTTTAAATGGATGCTAATTTTAAATATATATTTTTTAAATCTCACGTACCCCCTGGAGTGCCTTCACGTACCCCCAGGGGTACATGTACCCCCCATTTGAGAACCACTGATCTATAACATGAATTAGGTTGGGTGCAGATTGATTTTACTGAACAAACATCACATTGCATGAAATTACTTTATATTACAGCCTGCCTCCAAAAAGATTTGAAAACTACTGTATCCAATTTCTGCTCTCCAAACATCTTAGTTTGCACATATTTAGATCAGAGAAATCTTTTTGTGGTGGCCCACAAACCCTTTTAATAAGTTCAGTGCTTGGGCCGCTGTGATTATAGAATCCTGCTTACGTCCGTGGTTACCAGTAGGTGGCGCTATTACTATGAGTTAGTATTGGCATGCAGAAAGTCATGACAGTCATCAAGCATGTCAAGTTTGGGACAGTTTTGACAAAGTACAGTCGAGTTACAACAGCTTGATGGATTATGGCGAACCATGTAAAATGGCCGCCACACCACGTCCATGTTGTTCGATGAAACCTCAAGCTTTTAGTAAGTTTTAATCACTAAGGAGGAGTTCGTTAAAGTACAGCACCTGGAAATGGTAAAAAAAACACGAGAAATTCATACAAAATTCAAAATGGCTGACTTCCGGTTGGGTTTAGAGCATGGATCCCTAAGACTTTTTTTTAAGTCTACATGTGATACATCTGCTTATCAGATTTTATACATCTAGGTGAAACGTACTGCGAGGGCTGCATCGTCGAAATTCTGTAGACTTGCCACTCTGAAGCATTAAAATCACATCAGATAACTACATTCAGGATTTTAAATGTGTGTGACAAGTTTGGTTATGTTTTGAGCATATTTAGCCCCTCAAAAGCACCTTTGTTTCTAATTACATTATAGTCATTTAGCAGACGCTTTTATCCAAAGCAATTTACAATTCAGATTCTATCACACTGTAGGAACAGCTACGGGAGCAATTTTGGGGTTAAGTGTTGCTCAGGGACACATCAACATGCAACTAGGGGAGCTGGGGATCGAACTGCCGATCCTCTGATTGAAGGACGGCCCTGCTCTCCACTTAGCCACAGTCGCCCTTTTCCATGGCAAAGAATCATTGCCGTGGCAACAGCCTTTAACGAAACAAGAAACTTTGAGTAACTTTTCATCACGAATCTCTTTAGACTCTACTGACCAAATTTGAAGTTGATTCGATTAATTCCCTAGGAGGAGTTCGTTAAAGTACAGCGCCTGGAAATGACAAAAACGACACTAGAAATTCATACAAAATTCAAAATGGCTTTCGGTTGGGTTTAGAGCATGGCCCCAAGAGACTTTTTATTAAGTCCAAATGTGATACATGTGCCTACCAAATTCTGTAAATCTATGTGAAATGTACTGCAGGGGCTGCTTCATCGAAATTTTGTAGGGGGCTCTATCGAGCCGAATTGCCACTCTGAGGCATTAAAACCACAATATGTAACTAAATTTTGGGCTTTAAATCTGTGTGCCAAGTTTGCTTATGTTTCAAGCATTTTTAGCTCCTCAAAAGCACCTTCGTTTTTCACGGCAAAGACGCCGTTCGACGAAACATCAAAAGCTTCATGAACTGGCATCATGAACTTCTTAAATTCTTAAATTTCTTTGGAACAAATTTGATGTTGATCAGATTTACCTACTAAGAGAAACAAGTCAAAGTATAGAGACTTTAACTTCCTGTTACCAGGAGGTGGCGCTATGGCTATTATACATAATTTGCCACTAGATGTCTTCAGGACTGGAGTCTCATCAGTTACGTGAAATCTGGAAAAGATCTGACCATGTGGAGTCGAGTTACATCAGTTTATTTGTTCATGGTGAAGGGCTGAAATTTGCCGGGCCGCCACGTCGCCACCCTTTAATCCATCCATCCATTTCCACCGCTTATCCGGGGTCGGGTCGCGGTGGCAGCAGGTCAAGCAGGCCGACCCAGACCTCCCTCTCACCGGCAACATGTTCCAGCTCATTCTGGGGGATCCCGAGGCGTTCCCAGGCCAGCTGGGAGATGTAATCTCTCCAGCATGTTCTGGGTCTTCCCCGGGGTCTCTTCCCAGTTGGACGTGCCTGGAAAACCTCCAGTGGGAGGCGTCCAGGAGGCATCCTAATTAGATGCCCGAACCACCTCAGCTGACTCCTTTCGACGCGAAGGAGTAGCGGCTCTACTCCAAGCTCCCTCCTGATGACCGAGCTCCTTACCCTATCTCTAAGGCTGAGCCCGGCCACCCTACGGAGGAAACTCATTTCGGCCGCTTGTAGCCGCGACCTTGTCCTTTCGGTCATGACCCAGAGTTCGTGACCATAGGTGAGGGTAGGAACGTAGACCGAGTGGTAAATTGAGAGCTTTGCCTTCCGGCTCAGCTCCCTCTTCACCAAGACGGTCCGGTGCAGCGCCTGCTTTACTGCTGCAGCTGCACCGATCCGTCTGTCGATCTCCCGCTCCATCTTACCCTCACTCGTGAACAAGACCCCGAGATACTTGAACTCCTTCGCTTGAGGTAGGCACTCCGTCCCCACCTGGAGGGAGCAATCCACCGGTTTCCGGCAGAGAACCATGGCCTCAGATTTGGAGGTGCTAACTCTCATCCCCGCCGCTTCACACTCGGCTGCAAACCGCCCCAGTGAATGCTGGAGGTCATGATCCGAGGAGGCTAACAGGACCACATCATCTGCAAATAGCAGAGAAGCGATCCCGAGACCCCCGAGACTGACGTTCTCCGCCCCCAGGCTGCGCCTAGATATCCTGTCCATGAAAATCACGAACAGGACCGGTGACAAAGGGCAGCCCTGGCGGAGGCCAACACCCACCGGGAACGTGTCTGACTTATTGCCGAGAATGCGGACACAGCTCCTACTGCAGTCGTACAGAGACCGGATCGCCCGTTGTAGCGGGTCCGGCACCCCATACTCCCGCAGCACCCCCCACAAGACCCCCCGAGGGACCCGGTCGAAAGCCTTCTCCAAGTCCACAAAGCACATGTAGACTGGTTGGGCAAACTCCCAGAATCCCTCCAGTAGTCTTGCGAGTGTAAAGAGCTGGTCCACTGTTCCACGGCCGGGACGGAATCCGCACTGCTCCTCTTGAATCTGAGGTTCGACAAGCGGTCGGAGCCTCCTTTCCAGCACCCTGGCATAAGCCTTCCCCGGGCTTATGCCACCCTTTAATGAATTCCTACAATCTTCACAATGAAGCATTATCAAGGTCTTAAGGCTTTTCTGACAAAATTTTAGAGGGATCTGATTAATCTGCAGTGGAATGTAAATGTACACAACCTATAATTTCCTGTCGCCACTAGGTAGAGCTATTACTATGATTCTAAACTGTCATATAGATGTTTTCAGGGTCAGGATGTTGTGACATATGATAAATTTGGCGCAGATTAGACAATGTACAAGTTACAACAACTTCCTGTTTCATGGCGAATGGTGTTGACGCCACGTCACGGATACGTAATTTGATAACTTTTTGATCTTTGAGTAAATTTTCACTGCCAAGGTCTCAAGAGCATACTGACTAAATCTGAAGTCGATCGGGTTAAATCTGTAGTAATCTCATCAAATTCAAAATGGCCAACTTCCTGTTTGGTTTAATGAATAACTCCAAGAGGATTTTTTGTACGTCCCATCACGTTACACATACAGTACGTACCACATTTTATTCAGCTAGGTGAAACCCAATGTTGGGGCTAGTCAATAGGGGGCGCTATCAAGCCAATATGTTATACCTGGTGCTGGACACCCTAATCAGACTGCAATTTCCGCCATGACTGGCTTGCGTGCCAAATTTCAAAATCTTACCAGTATCCCAAGCACCTCTTTTTCGCGATGAAACACTTAGGAAAATAATAATAAACATTAGAAGAACGATAGGTCCTCGGCTCCGACTACGTTGGTGCTCGGGCCCTAATAAAGTGAGTTGAAGGGAAATTTTGATTTATTAGATTCTGCACGAGACTTTTGAATGACGAAAGCACTTAACTTTGGAATCCATGGTTATTTTTATCCAGTGATAGATTTTTAAGAGTGTGTTTCATAGCTAACCCCATACTTAAGGAATGAAGGCCTCAGGTAAGGCCTGTGGGACGTACATTTATTTTGAGTTAGTTTATCTACATTCACTTTCTCTGATGCCCTTATGCTTATCAAGGCCTCTATGTGCTTCAAACTAAATGTTTCATCTGAACCCCCCAGCGGAATTGGGTTCAGGCTCCATCCAACAATTCTGAAACAGACAATCTCAGTAATTGATCAGGCTTCATGAGGTATGAAGGTAAGCAGGGTTTGAACTTCTCTTATTATGCAGTCAGTCTTTAGACGTCTTCAGAAGACACTGGTTGACATGAAAAACGGCCAAGCAAATGTAACTCATGTCCCGTTAATGCTCCTCCATGGTTCGACTCATGGCCATTGTGAGGCAGGAGTCAAAGGTGGATTTTCAAATATAGGGTTTTCAACCGAAAAATGAAACAATTTACAAAATTTGTAAAAAATATGTGGGCCCATAAAAGTGCAAACTTAACATGAACTGAATAGGAGTGAACAGCATGAAGTCTGAACACAAACTGAACACAGCGGGGAGCATATATAATGGCTGATCAGACCATTTATGAAACAAAGAGGACAACAAAAAAAAACCCTACCACCTAAACTGCAAATAACATCAGACAGGACAATTAGTCTTTCAGTATAATTAATTAATCAAAGCAAAAGCACTAACTGACATACTGTAAATATATAAACAAAATCTCCAAACCATAAATCCCCCCATCATGTGGTGAGCTACTGTCTCTAGGTGAGGAATCGTCACTAGTGGCACAAGACGTCCAGCCCAAACACACCGTTTATAAATAAAAGCTACTGTCAATAGTGGCGCAATCTTTTCAAAAAATGAGCTAATGAGTGTAAACTATAGAAAACCCTGGTGTTTGCAGGGTTACTGACATTCAGCAGGTGCAGCCATCACACCGTCCTCCCACAAACTGGGATAACAGACCCACTGAGGTAACAGGCTGTACCCAGAATACTGCAGAAGTGCTCAGAATAACAGGACCTCCATGACATCCCCTTCTGCACCTGTTGCAGGCTCTAAACAGTAACCAGCAGTGGGACTGACTGCAGCGGAGAACGCACACGGATGCTTTTCTATTCTGTTCAGGGTCACATCACATGCAGGCTTTTATTTGTCTAATGAGGTCAACTGTCATACTTTGATATCTGGAGAAAGACTGAAAGGTGTTGTCAGGCCTCGTGCTAACAATGAAACAATAAATGCCAATATTGGTAGTTCCTGTTTGAATGAATGAATGCTTTGTTCACTCTCATGCAGAAACTTGCAGCAAGACTACCGAAGACACGGGAGTCGAGGGAGGCTCCCCACAGCTGCCTGTGTCCCCCAGGTAAGTTCCTCACCCCTCCCACCTGAGAAGTTTTTATGTTGCTCCAGCATGTATGGGTCAATAGACAGAGCTGCAGTGTGTCGCAGGCGACTGTGGCCAAGTCGATAGCAGGGCCGTCCTTCAATCAGAAGATCGGCCGTTCGATCCCCGGCTCAGGCTCCACTAGTCCACAAGTTGCATGTCGATGTGTCCTTGAGCAAGACACTTAACCCAAAAATTGCTCCTGTAGCTGTGCCTACGGTGTAGAACTGTGGTAGAATCTGAATTGGATAAAAGCATCTGCTAAATGGCTGTAATGTAATGTGTGGGGAGATATCTTCATCAGTGAACATACTGCGTTGCACTGCTGTGTTTTTGATCGGCATCAGTTAGTGGGAGAGGGGAGCGTTTAGACGGAATGATCAACATGTGGCCTTGTTTAACATCAATTCCATACAGACAAACAATATAACAGATGAAGAGAGGGGGCAGATGTATGCCTTTGATTCCTCACCTTTAAATAACTATTGACAATAAGTTTACAATAATTTACATTTATTTTTACTCGTGCAACACGGTCAACAAAAAAGCATCTTTCTCTTTGGTCACTTGTGTCGTGTAGTGCTCTCTCTCTCGCTGGCTAAGCTGACTGGGTCTCAGCCTCATCTTCACTTGAAATATCAAACGTGAGCCATCTAGTCGGTTTTTCTGATGTGATGTGTTGTATTTGATAGTGTACATGCCAGCTGTGCGCCTCGCTCACTCAGACATGCCTAAAACAGCAGTACTGCTGAGACTGGTAGAGTAAGGTAACCTGTTTCTCTGATGCAGCCCCCAGCTGGTAGTCATTAAGTCATCAGATAGACAAGGGATGTGTCTGTGTGTGTGTTGACTCTTGCACTTATTCACGTCATGTGGGATGGATGGTAGGAGGTACTCCCATGTGTAGAAGTGTTCCTGTGGCCATGTGTTATTTATTTATTTATTTATTCATTCATTCATTCATTCATTCATTCTCAGGGACAATGCACATTGATCAACATCACAGTAAATGCGTGTTAGCCAAAAGGCTGATGTTAAACTGCTGTCCTATGGCCAGATGTTAAATTAGCCATTAGAACAACAAAAAAAACACACCTCATTTCGAAAAAAAACCAAAAAACTGTATGTTGAATTTTGTTTTTGCAACAGCTTGCTCAACTTTATTTTTTATTTATTTATAATTTGTATTCATATCAATGACAATTTAGAAAATATTAGAAATAATAATTATAAAATCAAAAGTGTTTATTGCTGCTCCGAATGGCCACAGTGGAAGGTGGAGTGAGAAGCGACGGACACAAAACGGAGGACTTTCCTTTTCTTATTAATGCTTACTTTGTTCTGCACAACTATTGTGAAGTCCAAACAGAAACTGTAAAGGAACAAAGCAGTAATTGCTCTCCAGTAGACAGAGACTTCAGACACCAGCAGAGCTACGAGTGAGAACAGAACAACGAAACCGAGGAAACGAGTGAGAGACGTCTGTTGACCACATTTATGGACCCATAATCTAGTAAACTTTTATGTGTAAGTGTTGATTTTGAAGTTGATTTGATGTGAGAGAGAGTGAGCAAGACCTGCAGCGCTGTAACTTAATCTAAAAAAAACAAATTTCTAAAACTTTCCACGAAATATGTTTGAGTTTATAGAGGAATATTTTAGAGGAAGATCTTAAGTATCAAACACTACCTTTCATTATTAAAGACTACTTCATTACTATGTCGTATTGTCTGTAACTAAGCAACCAATCTACTTCCTGTTTATACCAGCACCAGCATGCCCAGTGTACGTTAATAGTCATGTGATATTCATTTTCCGGCTTGCTAGTATGGACAGAAATAATTTGGGAAGACGATGCTGAAACGTGTGGACGGAGATTGATTTTGTTTTAAAAACCGGTTTTAAATGAAAAGGTATTTGTGGGGATGTAGACTTAGAGAGGGCGGAAGCTTAAACACGATATCTCAAATAGCTTTTTACTCTTGAAATCTGAACACCTCATGATGTTAACCAAATAAAACCATGAGTATTGTGTTTCTACAGCCTGACTAAGACCCATGGGAGCTGTAGGTGTTGTTTAGCTGACAATATGGACAGACAACTCCACTTCTGTGTGTGTGTGTGTGTGTCTCTGCCTGCCTGCCTGCCTGTGAGAACAGGGGGAGGAGCCAGCCACCACACATTAGTGTTAATTGGTCTGTTAGTGTTGTAACTCGGTGGTAAATGTCTGTGATGGCTGGTGAATGCCTGTTAAGTTAGCGGTGTGCTCGCAGCTTCAGAGGAGATCCTCCAGTCGCTGCAGGTGTGGAAGTCTTTCAACTCCGAGCTGCCAGATGCTCTGGTGCTTTTACAGTTTCGTCCCACAACAGGCTGGATGTCTGAGTCTGAGAGAAGGAGGTTTTTGGCTTGTGAGTAACTTGTCAGCCAAAACTTACCGACCACAGGAAAGCACCACTGTCTGCTTTTCTTCTCTTTCTCCGCGGGGGATGTTTTAGTAGGTAAAGACATATCTGTTAAGGATACTTTGGCAACTTTTCAAGTCTGTCATAAAACAATAGTCAGGTGCCCATAGAAACTTCATCTTTCCTCCTGTTTCAATGTACAGAGGTCCACTGTATAATATATTATGCTAATCAGCCTGCAGCTGTTGGATTAGCAGGCCTGGCTCTGGCCTTTGTGCTGCAGCAAATTGTGGGATGTATTCATGTACTGTTGGGCTGGGAGGTATACCGGTTTTAATTTCCCGTACAATATGAGTTTCTCATATACCGTCACACCAGTATACTGCCTAAACAACTTCTGTTGCTCTTCAGCAGGCAGCAAAGTATATTGTTCGCAGCTAGGAATGCTAGAGTCGGAGCTAGTTGTCTTAGCTGTATTGAGAGGGAACCCTAGTCATGGTCATAACTTTATAACAACAATGAACAACCCACAACTAACGCTCTATAACAGGGCAAAACACCACGACACAACAGTTTGTGACTGATAAACAATTTGTAGCACTAATAAGTGTACATTGATACAATTTCTCCGCCGAACTGCATGCTGGGTAAAGCTCGCTAACAACAGTCTGCTAACAGCTGGGACTCCAGTAATATTACATTAAAGAACAGAAAAGAGCGATGCAGGATGAACAAAGACTGAACAACAAAAGGTATTTAGGTCAGACACATATGCAACGCTGATTACCGTAATATGTGTGGTATTTGTTATAAATGTACGTTGCTACATAGACGGTGATAAGAAGCTGTAGGAGCGGCTTCTTCTTCTTCTTCTTTAAATTCCACTGGCGGATCGCTACCAACTTGCATAGGTGCATACCGCCACCTACTGTACCGGAGTGTGCATTTTCAGGGAAACCTTTTCTTCACTGTTCTGATAATAAAATAAAATAATAAAATAAAATTATATATATATATATATATATATATATATATATATAAATAACTAAAGAAATAAACCTAAACAACACCTACTAACAACTAAATCCTACGGTCTAATCCGTTTCTTTCCATGGAGGGGTTTAGGGCCCAGGGGAATGTAGGTGAAGAAAACAGGAAGTGACGGAACGGAAGACACGCCACACAAGCAGCTGTTCACCGCTCGCTGGCCTGCCGTTTCTTTTCGGCGTTAATTAATTAATGCTTTAACGCGAAAAAAAATACTGTGCTGTACCGTGAAACCGCCAGAATCTTACAAAATACCGTGATATGCATTTTTGGTCATACCGCCCAGCCCTAATGTACACACACTGTCGCGTGGCAGTTGTGTGGGGATTATTTACTGTGCCAGTTTACAGAGAGCGCAGAACTCTGATCTGAGTCGAGATACAGATACTACAGTAGTCCGGTCCGGTGTACGACCTCAACCCCATTTTGTTCTATGCAAACCAGCTGAACCAGCATTTTTCATTATGACTCGCTCTGACAAATTAAACAGGAGCTACATCAGCAGCCAGTGCCCACGTCACGGAGCTAAATCCAGCTTTTTTTGCTTTATTGATAATCAATATGACAAAGTGATGAACATAACATTATGTGGGTTTGTAAACGAAGCCACAAGTGTCTGACAGGCCACGAGATCACATGTCAGTGAAGGGTTGTTCACTACAAAGTTTATGAGGAGACGAGGCAGTTAGTCACTAAAATGGTGCTAATATGCCAATTATTTGCGTTAGAAGCTGATGAGAGGGTGAAGTGTAAAACATAGACAAGCTAACGTGTGACGTGAAGCTGCTTCAGCCCGACTGGAGCTCATGTTGGTTAATCATGGACAAATGAAAGGAAGTAGATGATCAATGAATATGGGAAAAGGAAGGACATAGCTCATGCCACAAAGAAGCTAGATGATGACTCTATACACATGGATTATGTGGAATTATTAACGTTACTTGCCAGGCCTGAGGTTTGAGGAAGTTGACCAACATATTCCCTCTATATAAACGGTAGAATGGCATTTAATTCACTGAGCATGATTTTGTTACCTCTGAGAATGACCAATGGACTGACCCAATAAACTTTTCTCTATCACCAATCTATACATACAGAGGTTAAGATGAATATATCTCAGACATGGCTGTAGTGGGTGTGTTCGTGTGTCCCTGAGTATTATTCTGAGCTTGACATGTTTCTGAGCAGCCTGTGAAGAATGAACTTTGCAAGTTGCTAAAAGTAGAACAGCAGCATTGAGACACTTCAGGCCTCGAAGGTGCCACAGAGTCTGTTGTCTTTCAAAGGTTTATCGTGGCCGTGAAACGGAGCAATAGGCCTTAAAATATGTGTAACATATGTGTCGCTTTAAGTGGATGGAGATGAATCACCAAACACATTGCTTATGGCTGAGTGGGCCTCATATCGACATCATGTTGTGTATGTGCCATCACCACATGGCCTATTAGGGTCAGACCAGGATGAGGTTTTAATTGAGCAAAGCCTGTGAGCCGGTTCAGGCAGACAACTGGAGCGCTCTGACACTCACATGTAACACATTCCACTCCGTACATCATACATCCAGCTCACTCTGCTGGATGAGATTGTGTTTAAGCTGTTAGTGCTCAGCTGACTCTTACGCTGCCCTTTCTCTCCGCAGTCATCACTGCTGCTCTTCCATAGAGCGCTTATGTACTTGTTAACACATGATGGCTATTCCACATGTTTTCCTGCAGTTTGAACATACAACGTAAGCCTAGAGATGGCAGAGGCAGTTTATTGGGATGTTAAGGTCAGCAGCAGTTTAGACTAATAGAGCTTGTTCACAATAAACCTGCATTTAGATCTCGATACTGCTATATTCTAATGTGCTGCTAGCAAAACTAGAAGCTCTTTGTCTGAATTGAAAAATGGTGAAATTTGTCCAGAGACATGCACACAAGCTGAGAATGGTGTTTTTGATGATAGATGACATTGACTTTTGTTTGAATGGATTTTTTATTTCAAGGACATATTTCCCCATATTTAGTACTAAATGATATAGTTCTCTATGGGTCATTTATTGGGAAGTCTTAGAAGGTTATGGACTCATAAAGACAAATATTTCAGGTTTTCCCAATTCTCAGCCATTTGTCTCAGTATTATTTCAATAAGTAAGTATTTAAGTGAAATGAGCTCCACTTCCACATCAGCATGGATGCAGGCTCTGATTCTAGTCTTCTTGGGGCTGTTTGTTGTTTGCTACATCTTAGTGACGAGGCCAAAGCATGTCCACCAAACACTCAATGTATGTACGCTGTACTTACATGTTAATGAATGAATCATTACTCTGTGGTAAAGTCATGGCTATTTATCTGCTCACGGTCCAATCGGCACTCAGCTGGACTTAGCTCGAAGTGGAGTGAATTATAATACATTAAATAGTATAAACAGGGATTTGGAAAGTTATAATAACGTATTAATGTTTAAACATTTATTCATATTTATTCATATTCTCCCCTCAAAGATACGAGAAGCCAGTCAGACAATGGTTACTTGAGCTTGCTTAGGGACCAGTATATGAATTTTGGGGGTGACCGTGGATCACTAGGTTAAGAGGGTTGTCTGGCAACTGGTCAACGGTTCGATCCTCGACTGGGACGTGTCACGTGTCAAAGTGTACCTGAGCAATACACTGAACCCCAGGCTCCCCGGGCGCCTGTCATTCGCAGCCCACTGCTCCCTATATACAGGGATGGGTCAAATGCAGAGACAAATTTCCCCCTTAAAGGGATCAATATAGTATAATAAATAAAAAAAATAAAAAAAAACTCTTCATCACACATGCATCCATGTTCACATTACTGATGTTACTGACTGACACACTTCACAAAGGTAATTACTTCTTTATTTAGTTCAAATAAATACGTCATTTTACCACCATCCCTTGTGACTCGTCCATATTTGTCATGGCCTAAGATCCGGGTTGTGACAGAAACCAAAATATCTAAGCTCACTAGCTTCCGGTGCTGAGTGAAGAACTGGGAATACTGTTGAAAGGTGGAAAAGCAGAAACTAATGATGCATGTTATATTCTGTCACATCCTCCAAAATCCAAAAAGTGTCATCATGCTACATTTCTACCAGATCCAGCGAGGACACGAGGGGACTCGCTGGTTCCACTCAACTGGCCTTTTGATGAGAAAGTGTCCTATCATGAAATGCACCTGATTGGTCCATGGTTCTTACAATGTTGTTTCAAACAGAAACCAACATGGCACCTTTCTCATCAACCTTCTGTCTTTCCGTCCAAACAATTCACCAAAATCTATTTCCAAAAATATACAAGGGGAGAAACAGGCTAAGCTACTGCTGAATCTTCTTTCATTCCGAACTACCTGCCTGCTTTGACAGCCTGGCCCAACTTTTATGAGCCAAGCGCATCGGGCTCATTTGCAAGGAAATGAATAGAAAGCGTTCCTACTTCCTGTTGCCGGATCCCCTGTAAATTCTGGACCACGGAGTGAAAGCTCACCGACCAGATACTGACTTCTAAGTTTTTGTCCTCTGTAACTTTGACAAAGGTAACCTCAGCCATGAACTCCCCAAATACAGACAGTGTATTAAATACCCAGAAAGTAGAATGCATTGGATCATTGTTCAAATAAAATCAGTTTTCAGCTCTGAATAAGCTTTGTTAGATCTGTTCAGTAACTATCAGAGGAAGCAAATCTCATCGTCACATAAACAGAGCTTTGGGATTGTCTGTGTTTTCATGTTCTGCGATGAGATCAGGCTCATTGTTGTGTTTCAGGGCAGAGGATACAGTGTGTGTACATTATACAGTGATTTATGGGTGTGAACACACAGCAAGAGTTTATCAGCCTCGTCCTGTCATAAACAAAGTTTGCAATTTTATTTAGAAAGAGCCAAATGGCAAATTCCACCAACTATTATTTCTGAGCAAAACAAGTACAATGCCATGATTGGTTAAACATGCCTCATGAGTATAGGGATGTGGTGGCGATCTTAAATTCCGGTCCAAAGTCTGAGAGGTGGCTTGATTCCCCACATTGTGCAGGGAGAGGCTGAGTGGCACCTCATCATGGACCAGATGAAAGAGGAGATAGAAGGATTGTGAAGCACCAACACCCCTCCCCCCTTTCCTGTCAATCCCATTTCCGCCTCAGCAGAGAAGCCCTGACTCACAGGATTTAGTTGCTTTGCAATGCTTAGTCAGCATCGCGATGCCAAAGGACCTGGAGATATTGGGGGGGGGGGGGGGGGGGCTCTGTGCATTATCTATAAAGAGCCACGCTGAAGCCTGGAAATATTTAGGGTTGTAAGGGCTGATAAAAGAGCTGACAATCACAGTTTGGGTTTAATAATTCATCTGTTTTGTGCCAGCATGCATTGTTTTATTCATAATTTATAAAAACACTGGTCACACTAATTAGTTGATGAGGTCTGGGAATGTGGCAGCATCGCTAAATAATAATTCAGACGGGGCAAGAAAGCCGAGCAGTCAGACTATCAGACAGTTGGTAGATGAACTCAGATGTTACTCAATCAAACTAGTAAAGGAAACAATGTGAATGTGAAAAAAGTCAAATCAGTCAATAGGAGAGAGCGGGTGGGTAAAAGCCTGCCTCTTTTCGGGAGGAAGTGGAGCTGGAAGTTTACCTGACAGGGGAAGCCATGACAGTAGAGAAGAGATTCTGACCCACCCTGACCCCTGACCCCCCTCCACCCTCTCCCTGCCAGCCACACAGCTTGACAGTCTGGCATTGTTGGCATAATTCAGGCTTCAGACCTGTTACTCACCCCTCAAACACATTCATAAAAGGGCCACAATTTATATTACCAGATGTGACAGCGACACTGCTATTGTGTTCACCATGTGAGTCAGGGTGGAGACACCGACTGTACCATGAACTACCACAGAGACGGTTTGAGGACTCTACCAGGTGTTAATATATCTGTCTGTCTGTGGGCGGATGTTTTCACCATGATAGCGCCACAACCTTGCAAGATGCAGTCACAAAACTTTAGTTGGAAGATGGGTGGGGTCCAAACAAGCGGATTGAAGGGGCCACAAAACAATTCCAAAGCTATCTTCTCACCAGCAGAACTGGCTTCGTGCCATTTCATGATAATACCAGAGGAGCTTAGCTGTATCCGTGAGATGTAAATAGCACGCTGGTTAGGACAGGAGGGCAACATGTGTAGACAGTGCTGTGCAGCAACAATGTGACTGTGTTATTGCCACAAAACACAAACTCTGACTGCTGGAGTGGCGGTGCAACTAGAGGGCAGCTGGATCTCCGAGCCCAAAGAGCAGGGCTATAGAATGCTACGCTAAAAGACATGTCCGACATGTCAAACGCTGCCTCTTTACATTGCAACAATAACTTAATAATCATGGACAGTGTGGAGACAGAGGTGAGGGATGACATGCATCAGAGGATCCCAGCTGGACTCAAATTGGGGACATCACAATGCCATGGCCTGCACCTTAAACCCCTAAACCCCTAAACCACCATCACACCTTTACCAGTGTGTCACTGCCCACGCTTACTTTCGTTGGTGCAGCCTTATAGAGTCAAAACTAATAGAACTTCACATACAAGTAAAAATATCAAAAGCTATTGCATCTGAGCTCATTAATATTAAATTGCAGCTGAATCATTTTAAATGTTGTATAAATATTCTTTGCTGAAGATATGGTTGCAGCTAAAAAAGAAACCCCACAATACCCTTATAGACAAGAGACTTCCTCTAATCTGGGCAGCTGACAGGGCGGTGAGGGGGTGTAGGGGGGTCGCAAAGCCAGTTATTTAAGGAGTCCCCCAAGTTCACCTTGACATCTATGCCGACAGGAAGAGAGCACGGCAGATCCCCTTTCTTCATCCGTGATAAGTTCACATTGCAGCTGCCAGCGAGTGGCCATACTTGGAGGAACGTGGCAGCCAGAGGCAGGGAGAGGAGAGAGACAGGGCACTGGCAGTTATACAGACAAACGAGGAAGAAGAGGGATTAATACAAGAAGAGGAGACAAGAAAAGATAAAGAGGAATCAAGTGTACTTTGGATTTACGACATTGACGTGTTTCTGGCGTTCAATTGCCTTTATTTAGTAAAACTACTGCTAACGCATAAATAACCTCAACAAAAACCTCATCAAAACACTATGAATGGAATAATGATCTTGTTTAATAATTAGTTCTGGATTTTATGATCCTTTATGCTGGCATAGGGCTATGTCTCAACAAACCTGTGCTAAATTCCACACTTCACAAAACTGAACATGATCAACTCAAATTCATTTTAAGTAATTATTACAAACTGAGTAATAATAAAACTGAGTTACCGATACAGCAGCCCTACAACAAGTACTATCTCTATCAAGGGGACAACGTTCTGCCTCTGGACTGACATTAATAGAAACTCCACTCAGCATGGATAACTCCACTAAAGCTTGTCTGACTTCACAGCATCACCAAAAAATGAACATTATGTAGAACTGATATTGTTTTAGATTGTATGTGCTTGTACGGATGTTTCTATAAACTTATAAAATGCTGTTTCTGACGTTGTCTCTCTATCTATGAGGATGCCTAACTTCTGACCTTCAGGCAAGGATGTTAGTGATAGTGAGCACCAGCCGGGTGAGTAGGTCTGACAGACAGGCAGGTGAACACAGTGCAAGAAAACTCATACTAAGTTGTAAACGCTTGGTGAAAGACTTCACCATGATGTACCAGTTGGCCGCACATGTTGCGTTTCTTACGCATGTACGGACGGATCATAGACCAGTCTCTGACCAGACAGCTGAACATCCTCGTCCATGGTCATGATGATTTATCGTGTCCCCCGGCCCTGGATCCCTCACAACAACGAGTGCTGCAGGATTACAGAGCCGAGAGGTTGCCCAGTCTGTTCATTCTTCATTTAATAAACTCATATCATAACTGTCAGTCTCTGACAGATTGGTATTTCTCTCCCTTTTGGGACAGAAAGGGTAAAATAGGTGAAAGCTAGCTGATGATACCTTACAATAAATCACTGCATTGATGTGATTGGACGTCACTAGTCCGCTGGTAGCCAAACTGCTGATAAATGAGCTGGTGATTTTGAAGCGTGAATGAAGTGTGACATCAGTGCTCCCAAACAGAACGAGTGGGTACAACTTCAAACGCCAGCCTGGAGCTTCAGTGCGTACGGGGTTAACGGAGCTTTTCCAAAACAATGATATGAGGGGAGGCTTATGTCATTGTTTTGGAAGAGCTCCGTGAGGGTCGGGGGCTGTTTGCCACAGTGGCAGTTAAGTTCAGACGACCTTTAGTCACCTCTAACTCTCTCCATGTGCCTCCATTTTAAAGATGGCCGAAGACACAGCGAAGCTGTTGTAATGAACATAAAGACATCTTATAGAACAGCAATAGATTTACAATACAATGAAATAACAGCTGCTTAATTGCTGTGTGGTGCATCTCATTTATACAGATGAGAAGAATGCTTCATGTGGATTTAGAAAAGTAACGATAAATAGTTAAAATCATTTACAACAAGTGTTGAGAACAGAATTTGGTATGGTGTTTTAAAAGGGATATTAGTTTGGTCATACTGTTCAGTAACCTCTTAAAAACAACATAAAGAAGGTTGTGAATCATGATCCTGCCTGAAAGAAATGCTGATATGATATATCGCCCGTCGTTCGCCTCCGTCACACACGTTCAAAGTCCATCAGTGCTCTCTACAAAGGGGTACTAACAAGCTGTCCTAAAATACGTTAACAGTTGCTCTCTAAATGGTGTGCAGAGCAGGAAGTTAGTCTGAGGACGTGATTTGACAGCAGTACAGTAGGTGAGTGAAGAAAACACCATCTGGTTTCCTCATAATAAATATTGTAGTGAGCTTTCAGCCACCTGATCTCCTCTCTCCCACTGTTCCAGTTTGAACACACACACACACATACACATACACACAGCACACACGCACAGCACACTGCTCACATCCTAAAGTTGTTAGCATCTTGTTTGGAAAGTGTTCACAGCCAACTCTCGGAGAAATGTCTTTACGAGCCAGTTAGCCTCCTGCGTCTCGTCAGGACTGAATTTGAGAAATGCAAATTTGGACGATGATTATTGAGCATGAGTTAAATTTACAGTGTGAACATCTGTTAATATGAGGAGAATATAAAACTGATCTTTCATTTTCAAATCAAAGGGGCAAACATGCCCTTTGAAATAAAAAAAACATTTCTTTGCCTTTTGCATGATGCACACCAGAAGTGAATTTCCCCTCCAAGAGCATCGGCACCAAGCGCATGTGAATGAGACATTTGTCTGAAGGCTCCACTGTATCTTGTTTCATGTTGGCCCACTCACTGCGTGTTTGTTTGAATAGGATTCAGGAAATGCGCAGTCATTCAGCAAGAGCTGACTGCAAACAAGCGGACATTTCTGCTCCTCCAAATCAAATCATGCTCGTCAATACGGCAAGGTGAGAGTAGAGGTAACTGAAGCTGACCTCTCCTGAGTGCACCCCGATCCCCAAAGAACAATTACTCTTCAGCTGCCTCTTATGGAAAAGAGGGGTTCCAAATGGAGTCCGGCTGTATTGGCGCACTGCTGCAGCCCAAAGGGTTTCAACATTTTCTGACGTGACTTTTCTGTTTGTTGTGTTTTCACACATGGACCGCAGCAGAGCGGGGATGCTGATTGGATTATAGAAACGTTCAGGTTGAGTATTTGCGACTACACAAGCATATCCTTTTTAAACTGATTCTAGAAGTTATAATAACTGACTGAATTCACTTTTTGTTTTGTTCGTCTGATTTCCGTCTGAGTTATGTATTAAATGATCAGAGATAGGGATGCACCGATCAGAGCTACTGCTGGCCTTATGAGGAGGACTGAGTGTGGGCCAGGAGGTGTCCCGTCCACATTGAATTCTTTGTCGGTAGCCACCAACTCAATTTCCGAGCGATGTCTGGCTTAATGTTACCTGGAGTAAAAAAGATTCCAAAGACTTCCATGCATCCTGGTTTACAGATTTTGAATTTGGGGAAGAGAGCGTCAGTAGCAATGATATTGGACCAGTACTCTGTATTTGCATATACCCCCAGTTGGAACGGTGCACCCCAAATTAGTTACTGGAGTTTTCATCAAATCAATATCTTTTTTTGAGATATAGTTCGCCAGAAGCACTTACCTGAAAGGGGAACCCCACATTTACACATGGAAGTCTGTTTCCAGGTGTTGTGGAGTTCTACTGCCAGTGAAGAGAGTCGTATAAAGCTGCAATGTCTCCACAAGGAGCTGTGTGAAGTCTGATTCATGTCCTCAAGTGATGTCATGTGCGTCATTCTGGTCTGTGAAAATGTAAAAAACAAACTGTGTAGGTGTGGAGTTAGAAAGAAGTGATTTTACCAGACCTCTGCAGCCCACTGCTCATCTCTGCTGGAGGCTAGAGGCCACATTAGCCACTGCTAGCACAACACACCTGAATGTCTAACCACATTTAGTGGTTGAGTGGGTATCTGAGGTGCCAGAATGAAAGATATATCTGGTCCTGTTGCTTTGGTCCCTTTTGTTTGAGACTGTTCATCGTGGGTAGTCTGGGTAACCTCACACAGGACTGTTGCTATTTTTGTTCCAAAAGGATTCTAGCTTGGGCACAAGAAGATAATGCCCCCAATCATATGCTCACGATCATAAGACCAGACATATTTTAATCTCTGAAAAAGATCTGAGAGGACTGGAAACAATCTACAAATATTATCTCAGATCTGAGAATATGGTAACATCACTACAATGAAGTCCGATTATATGTCCATATGTGATGAATTCCAGCATGTGGAGCAGTCAAACTTTTTCTGCATGGGTGGAGGATTTGGTTGAGAGCTTCTTGCTCATCATACAGGCAAGGAACTGAGAGTAAATAACTGAAGTATGTGAACAAAGAAACATGTTTGTTTGCATTGGATGAAGACACGTTTACCTCGGCTTCATTTTCAAGTCAAATGTTATTCTCATGGACAGCTGAGTTGTTTTCCAGATGTTTCTGGAATTCCCAACTAAACAGCTTACAGGTTCAGTACTAGCTTCATGCTGGTTAGGTGATGTTCAGCCTGAATGATTGTTCACATCGTGGTATTAGTGTGAGTCACTTTTTACTGGCTTTTAGACAAATCTGCAACCAGAGGAAAAAAAAAAAAGTGAACAGCTTCGTTGGACAAGTTGACCCACTCCAAACAAAATGTGTTTGTTGACTTCACACTTCACTGACACATTGCTCGTTTTCACACATTTTAGCCTTCAGGCTTTGTTAATTAGTCCCCATGTGAATATCACACTCGCAATTTTCACACTATCACGACTAGCAACAGCCTGTACAAGCCACAGTAGCCCCTTTCACACATGCTCTGCAGCCCTGAACTCATCTAGACATTACCTTGAGGAGCTGTATGTGAGATGTCCAACGCAAATGTCCAAATCGGTCTACCACACATTAAACAGACTTTAACCAGCCAGCTCTCTACTACATAGTCCGTGTAATGTCTTATTGAGCCCATGTGAGAATAGAGCTGCTCCTTGTCCGGAGAATTCACAGCGTTGCGTGAGTGTATTGAAGACATTTCTATCATGTGGTTCGTATCGAACTGGAAGAAAACAAACATCCAAGGGTGATGAAAAACATAATCACATAATGCAACAATCTAATCAGATCACAGGGAGTACCAAAGCGAGATCATTTCAATCAAAGTCAGGACAACAAACAGCGGAATGCTGTGCTGAGGTGCCGAGATCACTTGTGCAAAATCAGGCTTCAAATCGCTGCAAACTAGAGACCCTCTTTATCTTTCTGTCCAAACATCTCTGCAACAGGTGATCAGGACAGTCCAGTATGGTCTGGGTCAGACTCACCACAGTAACTTTGCTGTCCACTTTGTTAAGCCGGCCAAACCTATCCTCATTGGCCAGAGCCATGTTCCCAAACCAAGCCACAATACAGACTCAATGAATCCTCATTGTAGTGCACACATTACAGCTTGGCTATGAGTTTTATGAAGCATCTGCCATAACAACCCAACCTTAATAAACCCAACTTATTTTCCTGAAACTGCTTTATCACAATACACAGGAAAATATCAGTATCGCATTATGAAATTACATATACTGTGCTACAGAACTGTCTTTATTTGGCCCAATCTGAATGATCAATGTTAATAATCAGTTTGTTTTCAGAAGTTTACAAGGCTAATTTGTTGTCTTAAAAAGAGCTGATGAAAACATACAATTACTCTCTTATTTTTTTTGACATCACAGGTCCCTGACACAGGCGCACACACACACACACACTCCTAGTTTGGCCTACAGTCTGTGAGGCCTGTGTTGCTTTGCTCCAGACATCCTGTGGGTATCGGAGTGATTTAGCAAACCCACAGGGAGCGTGCTCTTATGTTAACTGACCTGGGCAGCCGGCCAACAACAGCACGTTTCAGAGGCATTTTCAGGAACGCATTTGAGAATCTGTTTTTTTTTCTTCAGCTGGCTGCAGGAGGGCAGAGGGAATGGTAGTTCAAATTGCAGTAGCTCATTTGCAAAAGGTCATGTATCACCTTCAAAGTTCAGTTGTAATTCGGGGCACTTGAAAGACTAGGCCGAAGTGAACACACACACACACACACACACACACACACACACAAAGAGGGAATCAACATCTTTAAGCAATCCTTAAAATGTCTGACAGAAAGTCTAAAAATATCACAGGCAGTTTGAGGGGATGGTTTTGTAAAATCAAAGTACTTAATTCTAGGGGACTCCCCCCATAAAATGAAGCAGCGCGTTCTCACTCTCAACACTTCAAGTACGGCGGCTTGGTCAGTGGTCCTACGCATCACACTATGACGCTCTGTGTGGCCATAGAAATGGTGGGAGTAAAGGAGGAAGTTATTCGACGTAGTATAAAGAGCAGTAAAGTCTACGTAGGAAGGAGGTCGGGGTGAAACTGAAAGTCAACTTTGACTGAGAGACCCTTTTACCGCCAACGTCATCAAAAATATGCGTAGGGCATCAGAAGTAGCGCTTTGCCCGGACCATCCACACGAGTTAGGAAAACATTCTACCTTTAAAACTGTTACAAGTTTCTGTTATTTCGGATCCACAGGGACGCTTTGTCATTGCATCAGGGCTCCTTTTCCACAAAGCTGTCGTTATGGTTAATGTATATGCCCCAAATTGGGATGATGATAAATTCATAGGCAAAGTTATTTCATTAATACCAGATCTAAACTCACAACAACTGATTTTCGGGGGTGATCTAAACTGTACAGTAAATCCAGTTTTGAACCGTTCTAATCCTAAATCTACAAAACCATCAAAAATGGCAAAATCATCATCCCTTATTATGGAACAAATAGGAAGTGTCGATCCTTTGGGTTCTTTATTTCTACTGAGTCAATCCTTCTCCTATTGTTCCCCAGGGCATCACTCATACAGTAGAATAGACTACTTCTTTATTGATCCAACCCTTCTTCCCTTTGTCACGAAAGCTGAATATTCAACTATAATTGAATCTGATCACGCCGAGTGTTATTAGATCTCACATGGGCTTTTAATAATTTGGAACGCCCTCCTTGGAAAAAAGACAAAACATTGGAAAAGAAGAATTCTACTGAGATCCAGCCGATGGCACCGATTGGCTAGTCAGGCCGCCAATCTGTGGTCATCCAATCGGATCTCTTTTCCCTTCATTGGTGGATACTTTTGTCACTGTGAAATATGGAGTTTATTGATGTATATTTATTTTCTTTAACAATTGAGCAAATATCGCTGAAAGTTATATATCTTGATGTTTCTTTGTTTTCTATTTGTTTGCCTAAATCCTCTCGAGGCTTATTGTCGGGAAAGTATTTTCTGCCTCAGCATATCCTTTTTCCCCTTTTTAAAATATTTCATTGACTCCTAAGTACTTGAGAAAAAGCAGTATGTATGTTATTTTGGAAGGTTTTCAATATGTTTGGAAAATTACATGATGACCTATTTTTATTTTTATTTTTTTGACGCTTCTTTTTGTGAATTGATAAACAAAAAAATGTATGACTTTTTAGAATCTAATAATAAAGATAATATCTCCCCTTCCCTGCTGAAGGCCATGATCAGAGGTGAGATTATATCATATTCATCAAGAACCAATAAGATGCGTAGAAATGAACAAGACCAGTTTATTAAATCAATAAACACAGTGGATGCTCAGTACTCTACGCCACCATCCCCTGAACTCTATAGAAGGAAGCTTGACTTGCAAACTCAATACAACTTATTATCAACTGGAAAGACGGAAAAAATGCTGTTAAAATCTCGTGGATATGTCTATGAGCACGGAGAAAAAGCTGGCTGCCTTTTAGCACACCAACTTAAGTTTCAATCTGCTGCCCAACAAATCCCACAAATGAGGAAAGCAAAAGGTGAATTAACTATTAACCCAGGAGAAATGAATGAAACATTTACCTCATTTTACTCAAGCCTGTATACGTCAGAAATGGCAAACAATAGAACTGACATGGAACATTTTTTTAACAACCTTCGGGCTCCTTCCATAAACATGATACATAAGACAAAGACTGAACTCCCATTACAACATTCTGAAATTACTAAAGCGATAATGGCAATGCAAAGTGGCAAGGCGCCTGGACCAGACGCCTACCCAAGAGAATATTTTAAAAGATTCTCTAAGAAATTATCCCCAATTCTACGAGATCTGTTTTTAGATTCTTTGTCCCGTGGGTCGCTGCCACAAACACTGACTGAGGCATCAATCATTCTCCTTCTTAAGCCAAGTGAAGATAACACAGAATGTGACTCGTACCGACCCATCTCCCTCCGAAACAGATGTTGAGATCCTGGCCAAAGCTCTTGCCCTACGCCTAGAAACCACAATGAGTGAAGTGATCTCTGTTGACCAAACCGGTTTCATTTTGGAGCGACACTCATTACAACGTCCGTCAGCTTCTAAACATGACTCACTCTCCTGCATCCAGTGAGGTACCAGAAGTGGTTATCTCGCTGGACGCAGAGAAAGCTTTTGACATGGCTGAATGGGAATACTTATTTACATGTACGCAGGATTAATTCAATTTAAAATAATTATTCCAATTTTAGCACAAATAGGCTAATCTGTCACCAGTCATGTTTGGTCAAATTATAGAATCCATCATACATCTTGACTCTTTTTCAGATAGCCATAGTTATTTTGGAACATAAATTGTGTGAAACATCTTCATGCTAATAAGAGAGCTTGAGATAAGATAAATGGGAGATAAATGTGCTCCAGGACTGAAATGGACAATGTAACACTTTCTTAATTACTTTTTTTTAGAGCTAAGTTATAGATATATATAGATAACTTAAGTTATAAGTTATAACTTCATCTTGTTAAGGTTAAGTCAGACAGACTGATGTTTTGTTTACAGGTGGCCTGCAGATACTGAATGCTAATGTTAATCAGGGACGATCTGCTCTGGATCACGTTCTGATTGACCAAAAGGACTGGAAGCTTGAATAATATTATGTCTGCCTGAAATCAAATGTCTTCCTCTCCACAAACTGTGGTCCAGGAAAGGATTGTTTCCTCTCCGTCCAGCTGTAACATCAGCAGTCAGTTCAGGAGGAAAGGGTTTAGGAGCCGCGGTGACGTTGATGGATGTTTGCCCTCCATGTTGGACAGTTTTTCACAAGATGTTTCTACTTCGGACAAATTTTGTCAACATGACTAACTCGAGGCTTGTGTATTGAATAAAAACTGACTTTGTTTCTGTGGTTCGATTTTTGGGAGTTGAGGATAGATTTCTCTCAGTTCTGCTGAAATACTTTCTGTCTGTATTTAAAGTTGGTTGCTGGAGAACCAGTCCACATATCTGGCTTTGAAAAAGAGTTGAGGAATGTGGAAAGCTGAAACCTGGACTACAGGAAAAGGAGCTGTGCCAAACAGGGCTCGAATGTTCATCTTCTAAAGAGCTGCATCCTCCTTTTGGTTTCCATGGACTCACCTTGTTTCTATCTAAATCAAGCAGTACCACACTCTCTGCCAGACGGGCGTCTCATGGAGTCATTGTGGATTGATACATTTACTTTGAATGGAAGCTTGGCTAGACTGTTCTAACTGTTCTATTAATTGCCTTTCCATCTTAGGCATGACATGAAGAATCTCATTGTGTAAATATTTAGCGAAAGCACCAACAGTCTCCCCTATAATATTGTTGCAATATTTATATCAAGGTATTTCGTTAAAATTCGTCCCCGGCTCTTTGTGGAATTGTCCAACGTGAACGCGTTTCCCACATTAGGGATGATGGCCTTGACATTCCACGCCGAGGTCGCGTCATGCCCATTCCATACGCTGATAACGACCTGAGATGTAGTTGAAAACGTAGAAAAAAAAGCCAAGAAATGGATTTTGGGTGAGATCATTTGTCGCATATACTGACCCCAACATCAAGAATAAACTTCCATGCTCACAGTGGTTTAGTATAAAGTACCGCAGGCACAGCTTTAACAAAGAGTGCCAAGAGGTTTAGGCAATGCTGTTTGGACATCATAGAGAAGTCTGCGTCTAATATTTCAAAGGACAAATCAATGCACAGATCAGTCGATGTGAATAAAACCTCTGCTTTTATGCTGCCTTTATAATATCAAGGACTTTTCCAGATGCGCACAGTATGAGAGGCTTCACCCATGGATGGTTTACCTTTTGTGTCAGACATGCAACTCTGATTTGTCCGATCAGCCTTGAGGCTAAGCTTAGTCCATTTCCCCTCACGCTCAATGGACTTTTTGTATGAAGCCATAAACCACAGGGCTTGTGGGGCCACTTCATACAGTGCTCTGCTCTCAGATTGACTGGCAGGCGTCCGAATCCAACTCTTTGAGATGCACGCTCTGCCAGCCAGACGTGAAAACTCAAGATACTCAATATATCAAACACAGTTGAGATGTTTTTCAAACCACACAACTCCCTCAAGAATTGAACTGAACATAATAACTATGGTAGAATTTATGAGCAAGAACTGAAGAGTGAGAATCTGAGTTAACAGTGGAATCTGTAGAAGAGGACTGTGAGTGCATTCATCACACATGACATTATGGGCAATATGAATAAGAGGTTTCCATATCATGATGTCCCTTTGAAAATATGACTTTAAAGCTTTCTACGTGATTTTATAAATCCACACATGACTCATGGTTATGACACGTAGTGAAAATCCCACAACATAAAGTAAAGTGTGTCCTGAAGTTATTTTTGACTCACTGCGGCTGATGTGAGTTTGTGTTCTTCCCATTACAGCCTGGTTTTTCGGTAGGTAGTTGTGGTCAGTGCCAGGCTGAATCTCGAAGGATACGGTATACGGTTATTCTATGTTTCAAGCATTCAAGCCCCTCTGCCTCCCCACCTCGACCCCTACGCCCATCAGCCCTCCATCTCCTCATCCCTGGTCTACAACAAGGACAGGCCCCATGTCTTTTATAGGCCTCTCTGAGGACACAGGACCTTTTCAGCTGTTAGCGTTGACTATTGATGGAGCAGTGTGGGAGGTGAGGATAAAAAGTGTTACATCAGAAGCCCCCCGGGTCAGGAAAGGGGGAATCCATTACAAGCTCCAAAGACTGTGTAAGGGGTCATTTTGACCTCTGACCGCCTACCCACACTAAATTTGCATGTGATAATCTTGGAGCATTATGTATAAGTATACCTGAGACATGATGATGGACATGCACACATTGCAGTGCGTCTGTCCTGAAAGGCACACTCTCTGTAGAGAGAAGGGGCAGGCAGTAGTAGTAGAACGCTGCCAGCGTGGACGCCACAGGCATGCGAGCAGCAGTTCAGCAAGGTAGCCGTCAGCTGTTGGCAGTGTGGCAGTGTATATGTAAGGTAATTCCACCACCACGAGAACAGGTCGACCTTCAACCAGAGGATCGGCGTTTCGATCCTCAGCTCCACTAGTCCGTGTCGATGTGTACTTGGGCAAGACACTTAACCCCAAGTTTCTCTCGTAGGCTGTGTCATCGGTATATGAATGGGTATGAATGATTAGTTAGTCCTGATGGGCAGGTGGCACCTTGTATGGTAGCCCCTGAATGGGTGTGACTGGGTGAATGAGCACATTGTGTTAAAATGCTTTGAGTGGTCGTAGTCCATTTACCATTTACCACCCTCAACCCCCTAACTGCTCCCGCCTTAACTGACAACCAATTTTTTTTTTTTTCTTGCTTGAGATATTCAACACAAGTATTAAAAATACATTAATTGCAATCTCACAATTTTCCTTGTTGGAGACAATAGGAAGGATAATAGTACGAGATGTATTCTCCTTAATCCCTCTTATCCCCTCGCTCTCCTGCACGAGACAGAGGAAGGAAAACCAGTCATGCGTCTCGCACCCTGTGACTCTATGATGCTGTGAAAACAAACAGTGATGATTAATGGTGAAGGGTGCTCTTCCTCCTGAAAGTACAGGGCCGCAAGGTTCACTTCAGCTTCTAGGAAGCCTCAACACAAACACCAAGAAACACTCACTCAAGAGCCTCTCTCTTGGTCTATTCTTCTTCCCATTCAGTCCTTTAATGCCATCCACTCCACAGAAACCATCGAAAGCTTTCCTGTGACTTTGGTTGTGGAACCAAAGTTCGTAAGATTCCTCTCAGCAGCCCAAGAATGTGCCGCGCTCCACGTAGGAGCTTCTTGTTGTCTTGTAAAGACGTTAGCGCGTCAGGTCTCTGAGGCCAGTTGAAGAATGCAACAGGAGCTCTATGGCTTTACCAGAGACACTAAGTCTTGCGCAAGTCAGTGAAAAGCTAAAAAAAAAAAACCTGAGCACTGGAACGGAGGAAGACTGGATCATTGCATTGTGAAGAAGTGAGAAGTGAAAGATATCGAAGCAGTCAGGTTGCATGTGACACCCTGGTAACTGCTGAGATTTGATCCAGACGGAGAGTTACACGGAGAGTAATCTTGTCAATCCATCGTTCAAATGCCTTGGAAAAGCCACCTCTGGTGTGGAGGACCACACGGTCCTCCACACGCCCGTTCATCCATCTATCTCTCTCTCTTTTCCTGTTCTCAAACACAATTGCAGCCCATCTGAAAAGCTAGAAAAGTTGGTTCTTCTACCCCACAAAGTCTGGGAACACTGAGGCTGCAGTCAGGTCGTCTCCCAAACTTCAACACACACTTATCAATCACAGTTGCTGCAAAAGCCCCCCTATCTAAGAATAGTCCAGCATTAGCTGGGCAGCATGTCTGTCAGACTGACTGAGGCCTTTCCCAGAGTCTCTCCATCAAACCCACTTCAAAAGACGGACAAAACGCCTGCCAGACTGGGGTCAACTTTTAAGAGGCCCACATAGGGGAAGCCATGTAAACCTATCTGTGACATGCTGATGTTAATAATAACCGAGCACTTTCAATAAAAAGATCATGCACCCAGGCCTTGCCTGCTACAGCATGTGTCTGAGCCCTGAGCTCTTCATGAGGAAGGAATACAGTCAGTGAGCGCTGATGCATGACAAATAGTTTAGAAAGCTGTCAAATATGTGTATTCCCACAACTGTCATCCCATGATAAGTAACATTTCAGTGAAAGAATATACCACAAAAGCTTCACCTTAGCATTCAACAAAATTCTTGATATCATGAAAAAAACTAATTTCAAAATTAAGATAGAAAATAATAACTTCCCTAATATCAAAAACTGGAGGACAGTAAACCCACTATAATATGACATTACCACAACCCTTTCTCATTAAAGACCACTACAATCAGGTTTTATTCATTCATTATATTTCTGCTCTAACGTCTAAATGCTGCTTCACAGCTTTCCTCTGATTTTCATTTGATGTCATGTTTTTCTTTTTGAAAAAGTTGTTTCTAGGTTTTGTTATTGTAGCGGGTTCACATTGGTAAAGTGACAAAATGACTTCTAACCACTAAATGATGCTGCATTTAGTCCATAGTAAAGTTGATGGAAACTATTCTCCCATAATGCATTGGTTTGTGGGAAATTGAGGAGCTGCTTGGAGTCTTCAGAAAAACATTGCGTTTTCTTTTTGTGAAGTTTATTTGGCAAAGAACACTGACTACTTGTTTACCGATACATAAATACTTCCTGTTGATCACAATGTTGTTTGTGGATACGGTGACCATGCTGCTAATTGGAGGTAAAATGATCTTATCTGTGGGGACCTGTAGTTAGCAGGCCTCTCATCTACAGGTCAGAGGCCAACCTGCCGCTGGCTCACCCCCGGGCTGCATGTGTGTGTGTGTGTGTGTGTGTGTGTGTGTGTGTGTGAAGGCTGATGATGGCGATACCATGCGTCTGTACGACTTCCCCAGCTGTTATTGAAAGAGAGCTGTGTGGTAGTATCAGGGGGGAAAGGTGGAAGAGAAGGAGTGACGAGGGGGGAGCGAGGACAGTTGGTTTGCTCATCTAGCTGTTAACCTGTTTGATGTTTGGAACATAAACAGGGTTATTTACAGTGCAGGAGGAGGTGGAGGTGACACACCAAGTGGCTCATCTGCCAAATGTGTGTTCTACTTGTTTACCAGGAGAAAGTTGACAGCGCATCATGCTGTTTTGCAGCACTTTCACGCGGCCAGCTATTAGCAGGTGAGGACCATATTGGATTTCCACTGCATGTTGCGGCACAGCTCGCTCTGACACGTTATTCCAAAGTTGTGGATAGTACCTGGAAGGTTTTTAGGTACCACCACGGTCGAGGTTATATGCGAGCTGAGTTGATACTAGAAGAGGAGGAGTTTAAGACTGCAGAGCACTGATTGGTCTGAGAATCGTCACCAGCGACATCCTGCGCAAAACTGTTTTTAAGCAGCCAAGCTACCGCATTATTTTTTATTCACTTGACTGAGATCTTTTTTTTTTTAAATGGGCACAACAATGCCGTGGTGCAGATCCTCTGTTTCACGTTGCTATGGCGATCAGCCATGAGGGTAGTTTCAGCAGGGGAGATGACATTTAGAAAGGTACCTGGTACCAAAGATGAGTCGAGTAGAGTCGAGCAGAACCATGCAGTGAAATAAAGCTTTAGAGCACTTCAGAGTTCTGTTTACTGTCGTCCACATTCTCTCAGTGAGCAGTGCAGAGATCAGAACCTGTGACAAAGCCGTCTTCACGTCTTTAACGCCAGTGTTTGAACTATCTTAAACTGCTAAGTGTGTTGAGAGATGATAAAGAATATATGATATCATTTTGTATTGTCATTAAAGACACTTTTCACAGTAGATAATTCACACAGAATCTTATAATCAAAGCTCCAACTTTGAAATGGAAACAAAACAAACCTTTATGCATGACATTAATGTGTCAGGCAGTATGATATGACTCTACAGTATATACAAGAGACCACTTCCACCTTATAAGGGCAGGCTGTAGCTCAGTGGGTACAGCTGGTCTCCCTTAAGCCACGAGGTCGGAGGTCAAAGTGTGTTTGAGTGAGACACTGAACCCAAGTTGTTCCCTGGGAGCTTCACATCAACTCCTAATGCTGAGGATGGGTTAAGTGTAGAGGTCACGGTTCATGTGTGTACCTTAAAGTATATGACCATTGTAATAAAGTTGAAGTTTATGTTATGTACTGTAAAGGCCGTGCAGGAAGAACATATCTTAGGCCTCACATCACAGCCACCAAAACCTGATGTCGTTATTTGAGTGTCTGGCTTCAAAGTAGCTGGTATCAGTGAGGGTGATGATGGTGATCAGTGCTGCAAGCTTGTCAAGGCCCCCTTTATAGTATTCAAGGTGTAATACCTCTCTGTATGTGTGTGTGTGTGTGTGTGTGTGTGTGTGTGAGAGAGAGTGAGAGGCCATGGGGGGGAAGTGTGTTTCGGTGTGAGTGTTGTTCTTATTGTTTACCTTGAGTCAACATCGGCTCAGCAGCGAGGTGATGACTAATCCAGAGAGGTGGAGCGCGAGAACACTACTGATGCTCCCTTTCCCATGGTACCCTACAGTTTGTGTGTGTGTGTGTGTGTAAACTGGCAGTGTGGTTTCTGTGTGATAACATGCACTGAATGTTCCAATAATAACTTGGTATTGTAAGCTATTTGTTTGTTTCTTACACTCTTTTACACTATTGTTATGACATTTTTAAGTATGTATGCTTTTGTCAGTATACAAGTCCCTGTTTTTCATACTCACAATAATGCCTTAACAGTGGACCTACCTCGATATCAACAGTATGGCCAAAATGATGATCGATTATTTTTGATCAATATTGATATCACGAATATTCATGGCTTTAGGGAGAATATATTTCTATTGCACCTTCACAGTTAAATAAACAAACCCTGCTTTCATTTCCATGTTGTGTGACATTCCTGCTGATGTTCAACTCTCAGAAGAAGACTTATTTAATTATTCACGTTGAGTCTCCTAGAAGCAAAATACAACTGTACCAAAACTTTTTACCCAAAATGAAGATACAGCCTAATCAAACATGAAACACTGTTGTTGGTGTTGCCCACAGGTGTTTGTATGTAGCCTACATGCATTGGGACTTGGTATGGAAAAACATCTAGACTACAGTCAACGGTTGGGTCACAGAATGGACAGATACTTGAGAGAATATAATGACAACAACACATACGCTTTGCTGCTATTGAATAAACAGATGGTGACAATCTTCAGTGTGTCCAAGATCACAGATCAGAAGTTGAAACTGGATTCATAACCAGCCCTGTACAACAGAGGGACGCTCAACACTGAGAAACAATTCCAGATAAACCTAGATGGACAGACACACCTCAGCAGTTAACTGGTGAGATCATAGACATGGACTTCTATGTGTCCGCAGTTGATCGTTCACTAAAGACCCAGGATGCTGTCTTCCAGCATAAGCTCAGGAGGGTAGTCCGAGGATGATCCAAGTTCCCAGTCCAACATCTCCTCACACCCTGAACTACACATTCCACACAAATACACAAACACACCACACTGAATAAGAACAGTTCAAGGTGCTAAGATAAAAATGAAAAGGAAAATAGTTTGCCCTTAAAACATGTGCATGCATACAAGGACGGAATTGCTGTGGGGTGTGGCAAACATTGATGTAATTATGATTTATACATTCAAGAGGTGTGTTGCCAGCCAGAGTTAGTGAGTCCAGTAGAGCCTAAGCAGCTTCCCAGTCCACTGATGTTCATACGGCAACAGAGTGGGGAAGAATTGAACAGCGGCAGGAATGATCTCCTATGCTGCTCGTGGGACATCTTGTGGGTCTAATGATGTCCACGTTATCCAGGTTGTCTGAGTTCTGGAAGCCAAAAAACAGCTCACGCCCTGTACTATGACATGTACCATATTTACTGGTTTACTGTCATAAATACAACTGCAATCACATGATTGCTCATACAGTGTAAACTGCGTATGTTGATCACGTTTACAGTGATAAACTGCTCATATGGATCAACATTTTAAAATAATAGTAATCCTTTTTAAAAAATGGCTTAGTGATAGCTTTTCAGTGAAGATGCTTTGTGGTACCCCGTGGGTATTATTTGGAGGGGATGGTACCTGGTCAAGAACAGGCCCAGAAAAACTAACTTTGTCAAATTGTAAAGTTATGTTTTTTTCTTATTTTTGCACAATAATTGATATCCACAAATTTTTTTCCACCTACAAACACCACTGCGTATGAGCAGCTTTTAGGCTTGTTGTCTAATGATGAACACTATATTTTAGGCTCCTTCTTTGTTTCCATTGCATCACTAGACACACACAGGGCCAAGGGACTTGTTCTGGAGCACTTGAAGTGGTAAGATCCCTGTTGGAGTTTAAATCAGTAACCTTGTGATGTGACGGAGGAGCTGCTGCCCAGTTAAAGCAGTGCTAAACCACACACCTTTATCCTCCATTGCACCTCTAACTTCTATCAATGACAGCTTCTCATACGCGGGCTCCTCAGTGTTTGCCGTCATGGTTGACCCACTCCACTTCACGTGTGATGACATGGATATCACAGATTATGAGGCCTGATGCCACCAAAGGGGGTTCAGACAACCAGTGTGTTGCCATGGTGGCTCAGTCTCGCTCCAGCGAGCCAAAATGGACCCCAGACCTCCCCTGCCTCCAGCGCTGTGTCAGTGGCGACTAGAGGCGTGTTTGCTCAGAGGTTCCACTCTGCTGATCTGAGACAAACAGCGGCCTCCACTTTTTGTTCCTCAGGTAACAATCGAATAGCAGATGGTTGATCTGGACCAACATGATCAGCACTGAGAAGAGGCCCAGTGCTCTTGTCTCCGAGCTTCCTCCGTCCGGACACCCCAGAGTTATTTTTTTTATCTTCGCCCCAAAGAGTTAGGAGAAATTTGGGATTGTTAAATTGTATTTCGTGACAGGAATGAGGTCCCTGTTTTGAAAAAGCTTTGAAGTCTATAAACCCTGGAGGTGCTGACCAGTGACCACCTCAATCACGAGTTCAGATACACAGCCCTAAAATATGAGACATTGTTAATTGCTAATATTTACACAAGTCATGATTTCATACAATTTCACAGAGAGTGCAGGTAAATAGTCCATGTAGAGATAAAAGAGGCAGAATGTGTTAGCTGAAATGCAATCAGGGAACCCATGACTTAGCTTTTTAATTGGTTAAATTAGCTTAGAAACTGTTTACTTGTCGTCTCTCAACTCCAACTCCAACTCCAGTCTCTAATAGCTGGCGACAAAGGAACCCCAGAAATACAGCGGCTTGCCCCGAGAGGCTTCTCGTTGTCAGACTGATGGACGATGGTTCAGAGAGCAGTCGTAATGCTCAGGCACTAATGGGACCACTTAAGAATCATAGTGTTAACTGCTCCTCCTCTACTCAGCATCTAAATATAAATATATAATGCAACATTTCATGGAGACCTCAAAATCTCAGACAAGCCAATAATTAGCAGTCTTGCTTTGTTTAGTGCTGCAATTTAATTTTAAACCAACATATCAGATATTGTAGTCATCATTGCAGTATTTCCAGCTCATATTGAGAGAATGAGGAGTCCCAGAGTAGTAACATGATATATTTTAAGATGAATACCCTAAACTTGATTCCCAGCTGTAGCTTTAACTTGGTTTTCTCTGTAGTTTAGGTTGAGCATCTGGGTGGCATGCAGAGGTGTGTGTGTGTATGTTTGACTGTGGATCTGATAGGCAGATGTGTAGGAAATCCCAAATAGATCAGATCTGAGTGTGTAGACGGGCAGAAGACATCTGGAAACAGAGAGCTGATGTTTATGTGACAGAGACAGAAGGACAGACTGACGACGGAAGAATAGGGCTTTCTAGAGCCGCTTCACATTCTTCCAAGGTGCATGGTGGAGAACTGCCAGAGATGAAAGGAGAACACAATTCAAACCGATTATTTAGAGTGAGAGAGCTTCCAGAGAGATCTGGGGCTTTGTGGTAAACAGGGAGATGAAGATTCTTACCATGTTATTCATCGCCATATTACATCAGCTGGGGAAGTTTGACTTCCCTCGTTTGCTGTCACATCACAACACCGGCAATTTAAAAAAAAAAGAATTGTGAAACCATTTTTGATAATTGTCAGTCGGTACTGTCCTGTCATGTGCTCGAGCCCTATTCGATTGTAATCTAATCACTATAAATGCTTTGTAGTGCATGAGGTAAAGTGGGTCTTAATGACTTTTCCTTAAGTGCCACAAGCAAATTTACATTTTAGGTTGTGAATGAAATGCCTCAACATCTCCTGGATAGATTACTATGCAAGTTTCATTCACGGTCTTTGTAAACTTTGATGATCAGATCCGCTGACTTTTCATCTGATGCCATCATCTGGCAATTTGTAAATTCAGCTTTAGTCTTCCTGCTCTCTGTATCCTACACATGGGACATCTAAACTCTTGGATCTTGGCATTTTTCATTTGGTCAGTATGTTGGTGGAACATTTAGTTCCAGATCAATAACATTTGACAGCTTACCATTAAATATCTGTGGACATGAATGGTCCCCAGAGGATGGCTTCTAGTGATTTTGTTGTAGACAGTGGGTATAGGTCTGCCATTCTTCTCCCCTTCTGCTATATTCGCTATCTATTTTGTAAGTTGGCTGGGTGTTTCCCTCTATACCAGAACAATGATAGGTGTAGCCAGCTATGGAGATAGGTCTGGCGATGTGAGGCTAGTTTTTGGTCCCCCCCCCCCCCCATGGCTTTTCCTCTAGTAACCCTGTCTAGTCTAAATGCCCACCTGACCAACACACAAACTCCATACTGCATAGCATCAACAGTGTGTGCACACTGTGTGGTGTTATACGGCAGTGAAATCCCAAGCTACACTGCATGGGGTATCACATATCAACGCTTAGCTTTACAAGCCTCACATGCATGGTGAGAGAACATGTTTGCTTTTTGCATCTCTATTTTGTTATCAGATTTGTCCTTTTCTGGCCGGTAGAGGGGTAGGAGGTAGGATAGGTAGGGTAGGAGGTAGGATAGGTGGGGTAGGAGGTAGGATAGGTAGGGTAGGAGGTAGGATAGGTGGGGTAGGAGGTAGGATAGGTAGGGTAAGAAGTGCAGAAGGGGTCGCTGGTGGTGAGATGAAGGAATGCGAGAATGTCCCGTCAGTCATAACTCTGCCAAGTTGGAGGTAAACTGCCGTCTTTGCGGCCGGGCATGTTTTTCACATTATGGTCTGCTCCATACGAAACCCGATCTCATTGTGTGATTGAGCTTTTCATTTTGTTTGTCTTTGCAGTGGACATGCCATCCCTCATCAGACGCTACTGTTTATTTTGATAGCCTGTTTGGGAAGGAGAGCGAGACACTGAGCACAGACCTGAAGGTTTACCACAGGAATTACAAAGCCTCCGTGTGTGGGTCAGATCCTCATTTACTACAGGCATGCTGGTCTCACAGCTGCAGCATGCTAAATAGCAACATTGTGCAGTCCACAAGCACATGTTGGTGATGACATATAATGCAGGCCTGATTAATGATCAGTTTGTCTCAATGTCATTTCAGTTGAGCTTTTCTTCATTAACTATTGCCATCCTTCCTCATCTGTGCTCCACACTGTGACGACCCAGGGCCATCAGGAAGATTGGAGGCAACTGGCCAACACCTTCACCCTACAAGACCCGCCCCATCCGGAGGATGGGCTGGCTTCTTTTCCCTGACACCTGGTGTGCTACACGGAGTGTTTAGGGGGAGCAGTTACACCGTCTGGGATGCTGCGAGAATGCTCTCCTGTTGTGCACTTTGAACTGTCCCGACCTTTTTCTAATAAAGGTGGTTTCTTTATTTAGCACCGTGCCTGAGTTTTCGTTAAGTTTTGTTGTGGTTCAAGAGCCAGACCATAACAAATTGGGGGCTCGTCCGATTCGGAAACTTAAGTGGTGACGTCAGGTCCGGGGATTCCGGGTTTTCTTTGCGCTCGTTGTGGAAACTCTCGTAGGGAGTGATGAGATGTTTTCTCACATTCTGTGTTTATGGTTAATGCTATCGGCTTAATTTGGTCTGTTCTGCAAAAAAGGCACGGGACAAAGGAAGGTAAGTTTTGACCTCTTTGTGGCACAAATGTTAAATTGACTCCCCTGTAGGAAAATCGCGTTTCCCATTTGGGATTCGTTTGCGGCTAAATGTAGTGTGGGGTGAAAGCGTTTGCGAGCAGTTGTCTCGGGAGCACGTCCGTAGTGTTGGCATTGTTGGCAGCTTGCTGGTCGCTTTGTCATATTACCGGGTTTTGGTGCATAAATACCCGCCGTCAGTAGCCCTTGAAGACTAGGGTCGAGTTTATGTAGATCTTGGATAGGCAGTTAGAGGGGATGCTCAATTTACTAAGTTGCTCCTATACTTTCTTTGTGCACGGGTATGGTCAATACTGTACGTTCTTTTGATCTCCGGGGATTTGTTTTGTGCATTGGTCATTTGTGCGTCATGGCGGGGGTGGATAACTTCATTGAAGCGCTGTCCGAGGCATTGTTAGATCAGTGTACAAAGGATCAGTTAATAAAGATAGCCGACTACTATAAAATAGATGTGGGGGCTAAAAGATTAAAAGAAAATGTTAAGGCTATTTTGAGTGCAAATTTGTATGACATGGACATTTTGACACTTCCAAAACCGTCACCTACGGCCATTAACCTAACTGGGGCTGCTGGTGTTAAGGAGTCGCTCCCTGACTTAACTTTAAACTTTGAACAACAGAAAGAAATGTTGATGTGACGAATGCAGCTGGAGAAAGAACGGGATTTGGAATTGGAAAGAGTACGACAGCAAGCAGAGTTAGAGAAAGCGGTGGCATTGGAACAAATGCGACAGCAAACGGAAAGGGTTAAATTGGATTTAGAAAGCGAGAGACTGAAGCTGATGGGGGAAGGTAAATTGGGTGATAATTCACGGAGTGAAGAGTCGGCCCGGCGTGATGATTCACATGAGATTTTGAATAATTTACGTTTGGTGCCAAAGTTCAATGAGAGAGATGTTGAGACCTTTTTTACGATGTTTGAATGTGCTGCAGATATGAGGGACTGGTCAAATTCGGACCGCACAATATTACTGCAGTGTGTATTGACGGGGCGTGCTCAGGAAGCCTTCTCTTCGTTGACTACAGGTGACAGTTGCGATTATGTTAAGGTTAAAGCTGCGGTTCTAAAGGCGTATGAATTGGTCCCTGAAGCTTACCGTTAGCGGTTTAGAAGTTGGAAAAGAGGGGACAGGTCGTATCTTGAGTTTGCCCGTGATTTGGGGACTCAATTTAGCCGTTGGTATTCTGCGTCGGATGTCAAAGATTTTGATGATCTGTGTAACCTGATGGTGCTTGAACAGTTTAAAAACTCAGTCCCAGAGGTAATTGCTATGTACATCAGTGAGCAAAAGGTGAAGACTGCAGGTGAGGCTGCTGCGTTGGCAGATGATTATGTTTTAACCCACAGAAGTAGCGGCGGGGATCCACGCGCTTATGGCTTTGCTGGTAGGGAAAGTGGTCCTGCCCGGTATTTCTCTGGCCGTTCTGGTGGAAACTTTCGTTCAGAACAGAGAGCTGACCGTGGTGTCCGTACCTCTGACGATAGTTGTCATTTCTGCCATGAAGTAGGGCACTGGAAAAGAGACTGTGCTTTGCGCAAGTCGCAGAACAGGTATAATGGCGCGCAGGTGAAACCAGCCGCTCTGGCTGCGCCAGTTTCCAAGTTGGTTATGTCGGACAATTTGAGTAATCTGACATCTCTCACGGAAAAGCCCGATTTGACTTCATGTTTGCCTTTTATCACAAAAGGACATGTGTCTCTGGTAGGTACTGACAGGAAGGTGCCGGTGACCATATTGCGTGACACTGGAGCATTTGATTCATTTATCCTGGCGTCTGCTCTGCCTTTTTCTGCGGAAACTGACACGGGTTTCTTTATACCGGTATTGGGTATGGGCATGTCTGTGTTTCAAGTGCCAATACATAAACTTGTGCTCCCCCCGGATCTATTTGAGGGAGAAGTCGCAATGGGGGTGCACCCTGCTCTACCTATAGATGGCGTTATGCTGGTTCTGGGTAACGACGTGGCTGGGGCACGTGTCTGGCCTGATGATCCAGCTCAACCGGCACTTGTCCTGGTACCGCTGGGTAGTAAAGGCCCTAATGAGAATGAGAAGCGGTATCCGGATGTATTCCAGGCTTGCGCCGTGACGCGCGCCATGACTGCGGCCGGTCACGAGTGGGAAGCAGAGGTGGAATTGGACAATGCGAAAATAAATGACCACACAGAAGAGTATGTATTATTGCTGTCTAACACTCCATTGTCTGTCTCACAGAGTGAGTTGGCGAGCGAGCAAAAAGCTGATTCCACGCTGAGTGAGCTGTTCCAGTCTGTTCTTCCAGAAAATCAGGCAGGCAGTGTAGTGTTCTGTGTAAAGTAAGTTAGGAGACCGTAGTATCTTTGGCTAACTTTATTAGCTCAACATTAGCATAACACCAAGACTGTTGACTGACTGGATTCATACAACTCCCAGTGCGGACTGCAGACTGCGCACGCCCACATCTGACATCACACACACCTGATCACTCCGCTCTGCATGTCGATAAAGTAGTACCATTACATTACATCACCCTTTCTTTGAGTCATTTAAGACATGCTGAAAAAAGGCATAATGTCGTCTGTCAACATCTTCTGTACGTCTAACTGGTCATTGTAAAACTCAGAACGAATGCTCTATTAAGTAACACAGTATCATAACAACATACATTTACTTTTCAAAATCTCTTCAGGATTTAAACTTCTTGTGGCACTTACACTGGCACTTAACAGTTTTATTTTGTATTAATGAAACAGTCATTTAACATAAACCAATCCTGAACTATTGTGATCTGGGTGGACTACCAGCCACCAACATAGCTGCAGTGGATTATTCTGCCACTTGATGCAGACTATGTCCTAACTACTTAACATACTCTCCGTATCGGTCTGGTGGTTTTACAATTCTGCCGCTGGAGGTTGTGCGTGTTGCAGTCTGTGTCATAGTATCTTGAGATGTAACAGGAGGTGTGTCTGCATCAGAACCAGGTGAACTTAACTCTCCATCGTTCACTATACATCCGTCCCCTCCCTCCTGGAAAGTCTCTGTAGGGCTTTGGAGAGGTCTCAGATGGCGACGGTTCCTGCGCAGTACTCCTTTATCCGTCTGGACTAGGTATGACCTCGGTGTGTCACCTTGCTTAATGACCGAAGCAGACTTTGTCCAGCCTCTCTCATCATCCAGCTTCACAGCAACGCTGGTTCCAGGCTAAAGGTCTGGTAGAGTTCTGACGTTATTCTTGTCATTGTAGGCTCGCCTGTAGCTCTGTTTCATCCTCTCATCGTTCTGTCTCACTTTGTGGAGGTCTGGCCATCCAGGTTGTAGATTAGCCTCCAGTGTAGGAACTGTAGTACGGATTTGTCTGCCAAGCATGAGCTGAGCTGGGCTCACGCCTGTGGCTTGAAGCGGGGTCGCTCTGTAGACCAAGAGGGCTAAGAAAGGGTCAGTTTGTTTCAGGATCTGTTTGGCTGTCTGCACAGCTCTCTCTGCCTCACCGTTTGCTTGAGGGTAGTGAGGACTGGAGGTGATATGTCTGAAATCATACTCCTTAGAGAACTGCACGAAAGCTCTGCCTGAAAATTGGGGGCCATTGTCTGTGACAAGTTCATTTGGGCACCCCCATCTAGCAAAGATGTTCTTCAGCTTAGCTCTCGTCACCTGACATGTCGTTGAGGTAGGCTCTTTCTATATATCGTGAAAAATAGTCTACAACTACCAAGAAGTTCTGTTTGTTCAGCTCACATATGTCGGCTGCTACTCTTTCCCATGGGCGACTGGGTAGCGGGGTAGTGATCAGAGGTTCTCTTTTCTCGGTCGGCTTGGACTCCTGACAGTCCTTACATGTGCTGACAGCGTCCTGGATGTGCTTGCTTACTCCAGGCCACCACACACTACACCTAGCCCACTCCCGGCACTTCACTATGCCTTGATGTCCATCATGTATGCGCTGTAATATCTCAGACCTCATCATCCGTGGTACTACTATTCTATCATTATACAACACCAGTCCTTCTGAAACCGTGAGGTGATGTCTGGAAGTGTAGTCGTCTTTTACCTTGTTAGGCACTTTAACAGCATATTTGGGCCATCCCGACATCACATAGTGTTGAACCATCTGCAGTTCTGCATCCTGTAGGGTCTGTTGTTTGACCATGTCGAGCTTGGTGGGTGAAATGGGCCATGACTCGTGGATTGCTTTCTCATAGGCTTCGATTTCACTGGTCAGCTCCGCGATTTCCTGTGTGACAGTAGCCTGGGGATGTCTAGACAGTGTATCTGCTATGATAAGTTGTTTGCCCGGCACATACACCGCTGTAGGGTTGTAACGCATCATACGTAGTAAAAGTCTCTGACACCTCATAGGCACTGAGTCGAGATCTTTACAGTTGATCAAGGGAATATGTGGCTTGTGATCACTCTGTAGAGTAAAGGAGTCTAGTCCATAGAGGTACCTGGAAAACTTCTCACAGGCCCACACTGCAGCAAGACACTCCTTTTCAATTTGCGCGTAGCGTTGCTCAGCATCAGTGAGTGTTCTGGAAGAAAACGCTACTGGTTTCAACTGTTCATCATGTTTCTGTAGCAGGACTCCACCTAAGTCATAACTACTAGCATCTGCACTGATAATGGTAGGCTTACTCACATCGTAGAATGCTAGTACAGGTGACTCTGATGAGTTGTTTTACCTTCTTAAAGGCCTCCTCCTGCACTCCATGCCCATGTCACATCGTTTTTGAGTAGGTCGTTGAGGGGTTTGGTGACGTCAGACAGGTTTGGCAGGTACCTGCCTAAGTAGTGTATCATCCCCAGGATCCTTCTCAGATCAGTGACATTGTTTGGTGGCTCAAGCTGAGTGACGGCCTTGACCTTAGCCTCATCTGGCCGAATGCCATGCTCATCGATGCAGTGTCCAAGGTAGTTGAGTCTTCGCTGACGCAGGAGACATTTGTCGTGGTTTAGCTTTAAACCAGCTTTCTCCAGTGTGTCCAGAGTCTTTTGGAGTCTCACTTCATGGACTTCTTCCGAGTCTGAATAAATAAGGATGTCATCCATGTAAACCGCCAGGCCTTCTTGATCTTGCAAGAGCTCCGTCATTTCACGTTGAAAGATTTCTGGTGCACTTGTGATTCCAAATGGCAGTCTATTAAAGAAATACCTTCCAAAGGGAGTTATGAAGGTAGTGAGTTTGGCACTCTCTCTGTCTAGCGGTATCTGCCAGAAACCACTTGCTGCGTCCAAAAGGGAAAACACTTTTGCACCTGCGAGTTTAGGTAGGATGTCATCTATTGTGGGCATAATAAACTTCTCCCTCTTTACTGATTTATTCAGGCGTTTTAGATCAACGCAAATCCTTGGCTGCTCTTTGTTCTTCTTGGGTACAGCAACCATCGGAGCACACCACTCCGTGGGCTCCTTGATTGGCTCTATCACGCCACTAGCTACCATACGGTCCAGTTCTTTTTTTACTTTAGGGAGCATAGGCACTGACACGCGCCTTGCCGTAGTCACACTGTAGGGTACAGCATCCTCCTGCAGTTTGATTTTGATTGGCTTTATCTTCAGTCTGCCTATGTCTGCTGGGCTGGCCTCACTCAAATACTCTGTGCTTTTGATCTCTTCTATTCGCTTAACTAGGCCCATAGCAATAGCTACATTACGGCTCAGCAGGTTGCTGCCATGTGGCCCCTTTATCACATTTACTTTAAACCTGAATGTTTGCTTTTTCCACTCAGTAGTAGCTGTGAAGTAACCCTTGCAGTTCACTCTACCTCCTGGGCTGCCTAATTTGGTTACACCAGTTTTCAGACCGTGGCTTATTTGTCAGGAGGTTAAAAGTCTTTTCTGAAATGACACTTAAATCTGCCCCTGTGTCGATTTTAAATTCTATTTTAATATCTTGCACCGGCAGTTTTACCGTCCATGCTTTGTTTGAGTCGTCCACATCTGTAATTTCCCCCAGGAATTGAACGTCTCTCCTGTCTCCCCCCTTGTAGGGTGCTGTGACCTCGTTGATCACGCGGGAACGGCATACTACTGCAAAATGTCCTAGCTTCTTACACTTGTGGCATTCTGCATCACGTGTGGCACAATTGTCTTCTTTAGCATGCACTCTGCCACAACTAGAACATTTGTGTCCCTTATCACCTTGTTTCGCTCTGGCCTCTTTTGTATGCCAGCGTCCGTTTCTCTGTTTTTCATTGTATTGCGCACGCTGCTTGTAAGCTACTTCACTCAATTCAGAACAGTTAGCATTAGCTCCCTGCTGGCTAATATGCCCCTTTACTTGCTCAGACTGCCGCACTAGCTCTACCGCTTTATCGAGCGTCAAGTCTGGCATTAGCTGTAGCTTCTCTGATTGGTCTTTATCTAATATCCCTATGACTAACCTGTCGCGGATATTTTCATTTTTCACATCTGCAAATGCACAGGTATCAGCTAGCTCATACAGGCCTGTACTTCTCCGGGTTCTTTATTGAGTTTCGTTGCTATCCTGAAGGAATGAAACCTCTGGCGCCACTCCGGCCATTGATCCGGGCGAGAGAAGTTGAAGTTTTCGGGAGGTGGGAATTTGGCCATCTTCTGACACCATGTAGTGTTCTGTGTAAAGTAAGTTAGGAGACCGTAGTATCTTTGGCTAACTTTATTAGCTCAACATTAGCATAACACCAAGACTGTTGACTGACTGGATTCATACAACTCCCAGTGCGGACAGCGGACTGCGCACACCCACATCTGACATCACACACACCTGATCACTCCGCTCTGCATGTCGATAACGTAGTACCATTACATTACAGGCGGATACTTCATTCAAAACGAGGTATTAGTTAGGAAAGTATTAGGTATTAGTGCCACATGGCGAGGGTTTCATTGGAGATCCTGTTTACCAAATTGTAGTGCCCTTAAAATTCCGTGATCTGGTCTTGCGTGTCTCACATGATGAGTCAGGGCATATGGGCGTAGGAAAGACGTATGATCGCATTCTGAGACATTTTTTTTGGCCCCGGATTAAGAGAGACGTGGCAACGTACATCAAGACCTGCCATACCTGTCAGTTAACGGGTAAACCAAATCAAAAAATAAAAGTGGCTCCTCTGTATCCCATTCCGGCTATAAGCCAGCCATTTCAACACCTAATCGTGGATTGTGTGGGCCCTCTTCCTCCAAAGTCTGGTGCTATATATTTGTTGACAATTATGTGTCAATCGACCAGATATCCAGCTGCGTATCCATTACGCACACTCATGGCGAAATCGATTGTGCATGCTTTAAGCCAGTTTATCTCAATCTTTGGGATACCAAAAACCATCCAGAGTGACCAAGGGTCAAACTTCTCCTCACAGTTGTTTGCACAGGTGGTGAAACAGCTGCATGTCAAGCATAACCAGTCCTCGGCGTACCATGCGCAAAGTCAAGGGGCACTGGAACGTTTTCATCAGACTTTAAAATCTCTGTTACGTGCTAACTGTGTGCAGATGAAAGGTGATTGGGAGGAAGGGTTACCATGGTTGTTGCTAGCGGCAAGGGAAGTAACGCAAGCAAGTACAGGATTTTGTCCTAATGAGCTGGTTTTTGGTCATACTGTGCGTGGTCCGTTGGCTGCATTGCAAGGGGATTGGAGACAAACAGAGCCACCTAAAAATCTGGTGGAGTATGTCAATGGGTTCCGGCATAGACTTTACGCAGCTGGGGAATTGGCAAAGTCGAAGTTGGCTAAAACACAGGATAAGATGAAACGTCTTTATGACCGTGGACCTGAGCATGGGGTGTTCAGTACAGGCGACCAAGTTTCGGCTTTGTTGCCCATTATAAATTCGCCATTTAACGCTAAGTTTATGGGTCCCTATACTGTAGTGAAACAGATTTCAGAGCAGAACTATCTTATTGCCACACCAGACCGTCGAAAACATCACCAACTGTGCCATGTTAATCTGTTGAAGGCATATCATGCACGTTCCTCTCAGGAGCGGAGCGTAGGGATGGATAGCGCTCACCCGGCGTGTGTAGGCAACACGACGTCATCGGGTAGGGAGCATGTTTGTGAGGATGGTTTGCCTAATCCGGATTCAGCATTGCTAACAGGCCGATTGAAAAACTCTGAATTTCTGCAGAGCTTAGACAGTGTCCTTGACCACTTGTCTGTTTCACAACGCACAGAGCTATCCGAGCTTATCAGGGGGTATCCAATGTTGTTTGGGGATGTTCCATCTTGTACACACATGATTGAACATGATATCGACATTGGAGATGCAAAGCCGATAAGACAGCGATTTTATCACCTAAAGCGTTCATTTTTAGATTCTGAAGTTGAGTATATGCTGAAGAACGGTATCGCTGAACCGTCATCCTCAAGCTGGGCGTCACCTTGTTTGCTCGTACCAAAAGCGGACAATACCCCTCGGTTTTGTTCGGATTTTAGGAAAGTCAACAGTGTCACTAAACCAGACTCTTACCCCCTACCTCGCATGGATGATTGAGTTGATCAGGTTGGTGCTGCAAAATACATCAGCAAATTTGATCTGTTAAAGGGTTATTGGCAGGTCCCTTTATCCCAAAGGGCGCGTGAAATTGCAGCGTTTATTACTCCAACTGGGCTGTATTCGTACTCTGTCATGCCTTTCGGGTTGCGAAACGCACCTGCTACGTTCCAACGACTTATGAATATGGTTGTTCGTGGGTTAGAAGGCTGTGCAGTGTATATAGACGATGTTGTCGTGTACTCAGATTCGTGGTCTTCACACATGGAGCGTGTAAAAGCGTTGTTCGGTCGCTTACTTGAGGCTTGCCTTACCGTTAATCTGGCGAAGTGTGAGTTTGCTAAAGCAACCGTGACATACCTGGGTCGACAGGTCAGGCAAGGAGAGGTGCGCCCTCTGCGGGTACCAGTAGCTGAGTTGGGAGATGACGAAGTAGCTGAAGGAATGAGATGTGGGCATGGGTGATGTCCAGGGGCCTGTGGGGAACCTGTCTTTATGACGGCCCAGGGCCATCAGGAAGATTGGAGGCAGCTGGCCAATGCCTTCGCCCTACAAGACCCGCCCCATCCGGAGGATGGGCTGGCTTCTTTTTCCTGACACCTGGTGTGCTACACGGAGTGTTTAGAGGGAGCAGTTACACCGTCTGGGATGCTGCGAGAATGCTCTCCTGTTGTGCACTTTGAACTGTCCCGACCTTTTTCTAATAAAGGTGGTTTCTTTATTTAGCACCGTGCCTGAGTTTTCGTTACGTTTTGTTGTGGTTCAAGAGCCAGACCATAACAACACATAATCAGTTAGTGGTAGCACAATGTGACAACAGTTCAAAACCCAAAAGTTATTCAGGTTAAAATGATACAAAGCAGAGGAGAAGCAGTGGATCCTCCCACTGGAGAGCCTGCCCTGGAGCCACCATCTTTAGCATCTTTATTTCTGCTATCACAAGATTAATTTAAACTTATTAACACATGAATGAACCAGTGTGCTTGTTTCAGCACCAGGACTTTCCATGCAGAGGACTTTGTGAAAATAATAAATACAGACAATTCTGAAAAGTGTGTGAAACTGGAGACAATGACTCCGGGGCAGAACTGATCTGCTATGCCTCGATTGACCACCTTCGGCTTTAGTGCTCGAGTCCGGTCTACAAACACAACTGTGCAAATACATTGGCATTTGCCGGTTGTTGGGCTGATGATGGCCGGTTATAAAATTTGAATGTATCCCCCAAACCTAGTACTGTTACTTGATTTTGCCTCAACCACTGAAAACCAAGTTCCAACACTGTCTTTTATTCCTTCACATGTCACTGACTGCTAACACCAGTGATCACTACATTTGATATATATTCCATGCAACTTTTCTGTTGCATATTTTGAATGCATTAACAACAATGAGCAGTTATCCAAGCTGTGTGTGCTGGGTGCAGTTATGCAGGAGGGACGAGGATTAGCATTAGAAAGACATTATTCCATTTGATTCTCCACTGCCTTTGGACTTGGTCATGACTTGGAGTCGATTAAGTTGCTCTAGACTACAGCCCTGATTTGCAGCATTCCTGGATTCAGGTTTGGAGTATTAACAATTTGAATTCAAGTTAAGTCAAATGCATCATATTTCAAAAAGTGTCTCAAGCCTCCTGGCTTCATAAACCTGTCTAACTGTGTGAATAAGAAATGGTGCATTTACTTCTCCCCACTAACACACTGGGTTCATTTATCTGTCCACTGACATTATATCCTGAGTCTATATGGGTTTCACTCTTCACCTGAAGTTAAATGTAGGCTTTCTGTGTGCTATTTTAAAGTGATTGTTTACACCCATCATGTCTCCGTGTGTGCTTGATTCATTTGTTTTGGACACAGGAGTCCGGCTGACTAATGTCTCTGATGACAGCTCCCATTCTGAGCTGAGCCTGTTTCTCAGCTATGGAGGGTTGGACTTTCTTGGCTAACTCGACGTCAATTGAAGGGTTCAACCAAACTATCACGTAGGATATCAAAGCACTTCCCTATGGCCTAAAAGCCTCTCTCAGAGGCTTTATTAGCCTGCAAAATACTAGGCACTAAATACTTGTCATGACAATAGGACAAATACTTCGATAGATGTCTTGAATAGATGTCTAGATACATGGTTCATGATTTGATGCACAAACATTTGTAAATTCAGCTGCAGTTTAATATTCATTCAGCTCAGACTTGATATAAGTCGACACTTTAGTTTCTCAATGAAAATCAACATTGGTGGCCACATATTATGAAATGCACGGGGAAGGCTCGGTGAAGTGCCCGGGCCTCCCGTTTCCTCTCAGTTTATATATATTCAGGCCCAAATCAAATCTTTTCCATTCATCATACCATCTAGAATGCTCAAATCATTTAACAGTTTCTTTATTTTTCTTTCACTTCCTTTTCAGTTTGGTTTAACCCCGTGTGATTAGAGCCAGACCCCCTTGGTCCCCTCTAGTACGTCAGACGTGTGATGTTCATATTGGTGGTTCTGCTTTTGTTATTAGCCTAACAGGCAAGAGCTATTAGAGTGAGAGCCTCCGTTTTAACACAGAGAGTAGTGTGGAGCGTGAAACTCCTCCACACATGGTAAAACCATTGACTCTACCTCCATTTATTTCATCAATCCCTCTCCCTCCCTCTCTCTCCGTCTGAGCTTCTGTTTTAATAGCTCACATAGCGTAGTGTGCCGGCTACCATTTCTCCTGCCTGGAAACTCTCTTTAAGTATGAATCACCTCTTTAAATCCTCACAGCACCTCATTCTTAAACTTGGCCAAAGACTAGCTTATGAAATGACTCAGGGTACTGAGGTTCCAGCCCCGCTGGTCATCGGGGAGATATCAGAAAGATATTTTGCATTAGCGATTTGACAAAGCGGGACTAAAAGTTTGGCTCACTCATCACAGTGAGATGACAGAACAGAGCACACATAGGGGAGCCGGAGTAAATCAAATCACTTTGCTTGTCTTAAGACTGCAGCGTGTCAGCAACGCAACTAATTGTCATGTAAATTTCATCTTGTGATTACATTTCTCAGAAAATGATGATGCATGTCAGCAGAACAGCCGTGAAAAACACTGAGGAATTAAATCACAAGTGTAAAAATGTTAGCTCATAAAAAGTCTTGCAGCTTGTGACTCTAAATGTGTGCATTACAATCTATTATGTCTGGTCAATAAACTAGATCCTGCTGAATGAAAGATCAGAAGAACATGACATTTGTGTTGGACCATCTAACCATAAATGTTGTCATGCTATGTATTTATATTGATCGATTATGATAATTATCACAATATGCATTTAAGAGTAATAAGGACAATTTACAGTTTTAGGAGCATTCGCCCTGGGACAGAACCCTAAAGAAATCAATCAATGATTTTATCTGTCCAGGTTTTTGGTTGTTGGACCGGGTTGTTTGGTATTAATATACAGACTACAGGTTTTGCACGCAACCCAGTGCAAGAGGAGCTCACAGATAATGCACCTAGGCGCTCAATGTCGCCAATAAAATGCCAGCTCACAACAACACGATGGAATACAAACTAATAGTTAAATCAAAGCCAAAGAAAAGGAATAAATGACCAAGGCATTAGCTCACATGCTGCCAACGAAACAAACAAAAACATCATTGTTCCTACACAACTACCCCTCACAACGAAACAAAACAGAAAGGAAATATACTTACAAAGAGCACCGGCTATACACCAAACCCTTGTTCAGACTTTCCTAACTATCCTTGTCCACAACTGCTCAGGAAGCGCTACAATACACATACAAACTTACATAGTACATCATTTTTCAAAATACATAAAGCAAACGCGACAAGTATAAACATGCCCATCAGAACACACCACCACCACCATCAGGTTAAGATTCCTCCCAGACTGAGATCTCCATCGATCAGAAAGTATCATTTCATTTTCTGTCCGAGCAACAAGAACCAAATGATATCAAATAGTTTACTCACGATGAAGCCAGACTGTCCGCAGTTAATGCAGATAACTGTAGTCAACATGTCGCTCCCATTGCCACACCAGACAACGACATGGACGGCAACCGGCCACGCTGGACTATACTCGGGGTAACACTGACCACACACAATGTAGCAGCCTGTCACGGAGGAGACAAAGGGTATCTACCCGCTGCAGAAATGTCAAAAGAGGGAAAGCTAGACACCAAAGCGTGCTGGGGGTCTGGTCTCTTGGGACAGAACCATCTGGTGCATGCTACCTTCCTTGGTGGTACACAATCTGACAGTCAAACTAAGCAAGTTCAGACAAACATTGCTGTTCCACAGTGCCAAGCTTTGCTGTGTTCAAATGGCTCAATGGATTATTATCAGTGAACACGGTACATTTATTACCAATCAGATAATCCCTGAGTACATTGATAACAGCCCACTTCACCCCCAGCAGCTCTAGTGTCATTTCACTATAGTTCCCCATATTAGGCTCAGATGGTGGGAGCCCACAGCTTGTATATGCCACTGGCCGTCATTGTCCCTCACCCTCTTGTGACATTACAGCCCCCAAAACCCGATTACTGGCGTTAATCTCCAGAAAGAAAGGTTTACTGATATCTGAATGCATCCAACACTGGAGCAGAAATCTAATTTTGCTTCAATGATTTGAAAGCATTCATAGTTTGTGTTCCAAAACTACCCACACACCGGATCTGGTTCCTACCTCCTTTAGTTGACCATTTGAGGACAGAGCATGGAGAGGAGCAGCCGATTTAGCAAAGTTCTTCTTTATTCTTTTATTTTGGAAGGTTGTCCTGGGAATATTTTTTTATATGCAGAAGCTGGCCTTAAGTTGCAAAAGGTTGAGAACCTCTGATCTAAACCACTTTATTTGTGTTGTAATGTCATGAGAGATCAGTATGGCAGGCTAGGTGGTGCAAGGTAACTCACAAAAACAGGCAAAAAATCAAAGGTTGCCAGAAAAAGGTCAAGTTTTATTCTTCTGTTACTGGCAACTCAGGTAATTCTCTTTATCAAACTCAAAAAGACCAAAACAAACAAAAAGCATCCAAGAGGAGATAAAGTTTCATTCAACTGAACAGTATTAAAAAAACTCAACTTTGTGTGTCCTCGGTTTCACCGGCTACCGGGTCTTCTTCCTTTCAATCCTCCTCAGTCTGGCTCGGTACTTTTCTTTACGCCGTTCTCCAGTTCAGGTTAGTTCTCGGAGCTCCTTCCAGCCGTGTGCTCTTCCTCCTCTTCCTCCTGGACAGTGGCGGGCCATGCATTTTATACCTAGGCCTTCACTGCTGTCCTGCAGCTGAAATACCACCTTATAACCACATGATGGCACCACAGTTGCTATTCATTTTTAAGGCTGTAACTATGTACGTCTTCGTATTAAACCGTTCGATACGAGTCGTTTGAATAATGCTAGAGCATTTAGAAAATGCAAAAGCCTAAGTTCAGGAAAATATAATGTCCTCAGCCCAAAGTGATTAACATAGGATTTCACTTTCACAACTCGAATGTTGAATGTACTGCTCTGCAATGTCTTTCCTTGTCTCAGTCTCCTCTGTCATGGTGCATCTCACTCAGTCAGAATGCCCATATTTGATTGGCTGAGCTGCATCACGTGATGTGATTCACTACCCATCAGCCTCTGCTGTTAAGTTTCGTTTCACGATAGTCACGTGCTCGCCCACTGACCAATCACAGCACACTCTGCACCTCCCGGCAAAGCTACACAAGGACACTGAGCGGCATTGTAATGCTGACGTCATTATAGGCCGGCGCGCAGGCTCTGATACGTCAAAGAATACGCCCAACATGTCAAACTAAAGATCTGGTTGGTTGAACACTATGACAATCAACAATATCGTCCCCATTTACTTTAATCTGCACTGGCTGCAGGTGAGACTCTGCAGGCCTGGGCCTCTCTTCTTACCTAGAGACACAGAGGTGAAATCTGATTGGATAAAAGCTCTACTTAAAACAAGCTGCACTGGAAGCAGAGCAACTGAGGAAGACAGTAGCCGTGCAATGAGAAAATAAGATAATGGGGAAAATATTTTTATAAATTATAATACATGTAGTGTATTTAAGAAAAATTATTAAATTATAAAATAGATATAGCTTTGTGATTCTGTTTAGGCCAGCAGAGAAGGCCGTGCAGGCCCTGACGGCCCACCACTGCTCCTGGAGCTCTTAAGTCCTGCCTCAATCAGGTGACTTAAACACCCACACCTGGGTGAGTGGTGAGGCCTTCTGAAAGCTGTAGTTCGTGCCTCGGCGGCCGTTATGTGATGTGTCTGCTGATCATTAAAGGGAATGTAGCACCCATCTACCACCTGGCCTCTTGTGATGCCACAGTGTGTAAAATTATACGTGGGTGCACCTGAAATGTTATTGATGATTATGGAGGTTGGGCTTATAGTCCTGTCATCTGTTCGTTGTTTATAGTCCTGTCATCTGTTTGTTTGTGCACTTTATTTTATATTTCACTTTATTTTATATTTCATTTATTTTATATCTTACTTTATTTCATATTTCATATCTCTTGTAAATTTTAATATGTTTCTACTTGCACTGATTGTTGTTGATTGTTAAATGTTTGCACCTCCTGTCACGCCAAATTCCTTGTATGTTCAACATACATGGCAATAAACGGTTCTGATTCTGATTCTGATTCTGATATGAACTGAAGTTGATCTGTAAATTGTGATGGATGTTTATAATGGATAGTTTGGGTAAGAATGTTTTCATTTGCCTTCCAGTTATCTCTTTCAAGCCTGTCTCAGTGATTAACTGCTGTCTCCTGCCCCATCACCAAGACATCACTAAGTTTTCCTTCATAAGTTGTCATATTCATAATTGGAACGATGGCCAAAACTACCAAAATAAGATCCAAGTTGTATAAAGCGGAACTAAAAAGGAGGAAGGGCAACAAAGTGCATGCTGTTGTCTTAACCCGCACAGAAAACACTCCGTGGGTTTTGCCTCAATTCATTTGTTTTTTTAACCTTTGCTGAGTTGGCATTTTTCTGGCCAAGTAATGTGCTGAGGGTCAGGCAGAGGTGGGGTTGCCCTCCCATCACAGCCACAGTCTCTCGCATTAAGCCCGGCAGAGAGGAAGAGAGCGGCGTCTGGATACTGCTCACATTAGACCTGCCGTGAGCTCGGCCTATTATTAGAAGCTGCCTGCAATAGATGATTGAGAATAATGTTATCATGTCCTAAAGATGATTTAAGGGCAGGATTCCTACACAGTAACAGTCTGGAGATATATGAGGAAATTGGACGATAAGTTTAGGGAATGTAAGGAAAGATATAGTTGGACCCTGGTCATTTCCCCTTATCCAACAGTTGTGTACGTGATGTGAGTCAGTAGGGGCAAGATGGCTGTGAGGATCTGTCATACTTAATACAATAAGTCTATAAGTGTGGGGAGACAGCTACATCAAGGATCTGTGAATGAACTCCTCAATCATGTTTGGTCAAAAGGAAATATTCCTTTGTTAAGTTAACAAAGTGTCCAGTGGTCTTTGTGTTAACTTAACACAAAGACCACTGGACACCCTCCCAAAGCCACAACAGAGGTCTGCCAGTCATGTGTCATGTGTTCTTTGTTTGTTCTCACAAGCACATCAATGAGACGTTTGTTTGACGAAGTAACTAATGATGAGAAATAAACAGAATATCACAAATAGATCAGGATCCATGTCCCGTGCCATATTACATGCTGCATGTTTCCCTTCCAGAGTGTCCTGTTTGCTTTAAAATACTAATACACAACTACACTAACATACTGTATAACTTATAGCCTACAAAATAGTTGGCTTCAGGTTCTAGTGTGTGGAATGCGAGGTGTTAACCGCTGTGTCGTTTTGATGAGGGCTCCAGTGAGATTTGTATGTCAGTCAGAAGCTTTGTAATGCAGGCTGAATATTTAGAGACTTTGTAAAATAGATCCAACACTGAATGTTAATCTGTTTTCTTGTTTATGCACTTTATAGTTTTTGTGTTCTTGTGTGTTTTATTTGAGTAGCTTCTAGGCTTCAGACAACATCAAAAAACACATTTAGGAAGTCTGGGGCTGAAAGGCTTGTCTTTTGTATTTGTCTGTCAGACCGTCTTGGTGTTAAATGCATAGTTCACTAAAGTTACACTAGATACACAATGTATCTCATGTGTTCAACCTGTTCACAAACAGAAATGTAAAACTAACAATGTGTGCTCCATGCTTAAAGGGCAGACATGAAGGTGCTTTAGTTCTTCTCTATAGCTCTAGTTTATTTCGCAAAATAACTTTTTGTCATATTTGCTCTCTGTACCCTGACAGCAGTACATGAGACAGAAAATCAAAAAAAACATTGAATTAGCTTCCTCTGCCTCCTTTTCGTGCTCTAATGCATTTGGTTTCCACCACATCTGAAGAAAAACAACCAATCAGAGCGGAGGACTCAGCCTCTGATCTGAACTCAATCACTGATGGTGAAGCTCGTGAACTCTGATCAGACTCTCAGACTAGGCAGCGCTGATCAAACATGAATGCCATTAGGACTAAACAGAGATTATCTGTTACTGATACTGTGACAGTTTGAGCAAATATGACTAAGTTTATGTTTATTAAAGATGCTGTAGCTTTAACTTGGCTCTTTCTGTTGTGTGAAAGAAGTGATTGAAACATCAGGTGAAGGCTGCGTTATCCCTTTAGAGAAGGATGCATTACAAATAATCCAAACATATTCATCTTTAGCAGACAATAGAAAATGAAGACAGACACTTGGCATCATTTTTCCTAAATATGTCAAGTCTGTTTACACTTGAATGGCCTGAGATCCCTGTCTCTTTAGTAGAACTTCCTTTTGGCACAGCGTCTGCCTGTTAAAGCCTCTCCACCCAGAGAACCTTTCACTTCCTCTCCTCAGACATCCACCCGCCACGACCACAGCTCCAAAACGCACAGTTTCAATCAATCTTTTAAACTCAAAGCAGATGAATTGCAACTGCAATCTCCGTTTCCAAACACTCCTCTGTCTCTCTCTTCCGTTAAAGCTGGTGACATCGAGCAAAGGAAGCGCGAGCTGGATGACATATTTTTTCATGACAGGGGCCCGTGGACTTTTGAAGGTTATTTCACAGCAACGGGGCCCTCTTGGGTTACAGTGTGGGAGGTGGTCGCATCCTAGCCAAAGGCGTTGAGAAGAAGCCTTGTTCCGGTGCCTCGGTCCTGATCTTCCTTTTTTTCCACTCTGTGAATTTTTCCAGGTTTTCTCCCACATAATCACTCACTATTTAAGAGAGTCTGTCTCGGACTGTGTTTGGCACGTCTTACGCTCTTCCTCTTTCTGATTATTTGTTGCTCTCAATTATCCACCGGCATCCCGTCTTTCCCCTCTGCTTTGCTGGAAGCCAGCTGACCTGAACCTCAGACCCCTCTACTTGGAAAGTCAAAGTGTTTTTTTCCTTTCACAGATCTTTTGTGTCCCGCTAATTCCTGCCCCGAGGCCTAACAGCAGATCACCGTGTTCAAAAGCAGAACTTGAATAAACCCTCAGTGCCCCTGAATGCAACCCCACATTAAGTCAATGAAAAGGAGCAACAGGCTCATTAAGAGCTCTGGCCTTCTGCAGAAAGGCCCTGACTGTGCATTTCTAGTGGTTAGATGAATGAGTGAGTCAAGGAGATGTAACCATGTATCCCGGGGCACTGATGTTCAGCCTAATCTCCTAATGACAGACCCTCGGCTTTCCTAGCTTCCCAAGCTCTGAGTCAAGTGTTTATTCTACAAGAACGTGAAACTAATGCATTGGATGATTTAGAGGACATATGTATATTAAGTAAATATACGATGTCTTTCATCACTTAACTGGCTAATCCACACTGCCTGCTGCTGTACATGGAGTTTGGACTTTGTTGGAGCTGCAATTGAATTCCTAGTTTTATTTAAAGCGGTTATCTATTGTTATATTGTTATATAACAATAGATTACATTTCTATGTGTGATGTGAAAGATTCTGCAGCTCACTCAGCTCTGCAGAGGTTTTTAGCCCTTTTTATGAGCACTTAAAGCTGCTTTTGGTAATTTTAATAAAAATGACTTTTTTTGTCATATTTGCTCAAATTGTCAGTAAATCCTAACAGTAGTTCATGAGATTTGATTCATATGCTGCTTCAGTCCCACTCGTGGCCATGCATTGCATTAGGAAGCTTGTCTTCTGTCCAGACTAGAGTGGAGCACTGGAACTTTCTTAATACATGTGTTTTCATCCTCCTGAGAGCAATTTCAGAGAATAATTGTTGAGTCAGGTTAATAGCAGCTCTCCTGGCAAAGGCACGATGCCATTTCTGTAGTGCTCTGCTGTAAGAGCTGCTGTGTGATTATTTAATCCCAGGTTTAGCGGGTTTTTTTGTGGTTTAATGCCTGTTGGAAAATATCCCAGCCTCTCTACAAAATGATTTGGCATTGATAACAAAACAAACACATTTTTCCCATTCATGGATTGACAGGAATGAGATGACATAAACAGCTGCGGAGAGTTTGATGGACTTAGAGATTGTTTGTGTAAAACAGGGCAGCTTATCTGGCCTCTTATTAATTTAATGCATCAGATATCCTGCAAAACGATACTTTTACAGTCTGCACATGGAGATTTCATCAGTGCGAGCAGCATGCTGTTCCCCACCCTAAAGTATAGTGGCTCCACAGTCTGGGCTCTGAGGGTGTCATATCCAAAAGAGATTAGAGATGCAAAATTCTTCCCTGGCTATGAACCTCCCTCTTCAAAGTAACATGTTCACCCTCTGTCTGACAGACAAACTGCTGTCATTCAGTTCACTAGTGGCCTTTCAGCAGTATGAGACACCATCTTTTCATAGCATGCTCCCCTTTTCTTCACATTTTACATTTTTTCAGAGCAAGACATCAAGTTAGCGTGGAGCCAAAGAAATCACTGGCCGCTTTAAAACTATGACGTCATGTTTTACAAGGCAACAAAGCTACAAGTGCTCCGTGGGAATGGCTGAGCTGTCTTCTATATAATTAATAAGCAGAGGATGAGGATGAAGAATGGGAGCCTTTGTCCTAACTCTGTCTGCTGCTCGGGACATTTCTTCTTTTAATTGAGACTCTCTTTTCACTGGACAGGCTGGAAATGAACAGAGGAAATTATTTTCAATCAACAGTTTTTTTCTTTTTTGTGAAGGGCTGCGAACCCAATATAGTTATAGGTTCTATGAATCCCCTGTGGCTGCATTAAGGACAGGTCACCTAACCTCACTCGTCCAGACGGATGTCTGTCCACATCTTTCCTTTGGAAACTGAAGGTGTGTGTGTGTGTGTGTGTGTGTGTAGGTGTGCGTGTTTTACCAGTCATATGGGGACACAAACCTGTTTACACAGTCACTTTGTGGGGAGTTGGGGACAAACTGCATGTCCCCATAACATAAGTCATTCCATTTTAGGGTGAAGACTTGGTTTAAGGTTAAGGTAAAGTAAGGTTAGGATTAAGTCAAGGTCAGGGTAAGGGTTAGGATTAGGCTGGTAGCACTTATGGTTAGGGTTAGGGTAAGTCTCCAGGAAATTAATGTAAGTCAATGTAATGTCTCCAAAAGTCATGTAAACACAACTGTGTGTGTGTGTGTGTGTGTGTGTGTGTGTGTGTGTGTGTGTGTGT